>NC_029793.2:3597271-3620958 GCF_000816755.2 Arachis ipaensis | reverse complement strand
ATACCTTTTTTAAAAATAAATGAATTCAAATTTTTAAATAATAAACTATATTTTAATTTATATTATATTTTAGTTGAATAATTATATGAAATTATATACAAATTATCAAATAAATATTCTATAAAATATTTTTAATATAACTAATTTAAATTTAATATTAATTTATATATATCAATATCAATCTCTAAATAATATAACACTTATTAAAATAATTATATAGTATAATTAATTTACTTTTTCAAGCATAGTGCAAGTCTCACTCAAATAAATATAAAATGTCGATGATTTATATACTTATGGGACGTTATATACTTAACGGACGTTATATACCTATATTATATTCATATGTTTATTTATTTATTTTGATATTTTAGGTTTGTTTCTATTTATATCATTGTCTAAGGTGTGATGCCACTCGCTGGCTATATCGCTATCTGATAATCATATATATGGGTTTTAGATTGATTTATTGGTATTTAGGAATTTGAATCTTCTAAAAAAAGTTGTACAATGCAAAAATGAAGAATTAGTTTCATTTAAATGAGTAATTATTAGTTTATTACTATGTGTAGTTCAATTAAAATAATTGTTTTTAAATTCATTCTCCAATAGTTAATGTTAAATGTAATAAATCTACCCAATATTAGCTTTGTATATATATCTGTGTGGTCCAACATGATGTATATTATTTAGACGTGTGGCAGCACTTGATGATGAGAACATGAACTCTGAGTCGGATCAGCAAATCAACTCAATGGAAGGCCCAATTGAAAACCCAGCTGATGTACCTGCTGAAGTGGGGCGAGAAGCAGCAAATCCAATTAGAAATAGGAGGGTGAAAAAGGCTCCATATTGGGCCAGAGACTATCAAATGGGGAAGTGAGTGTAGGTGCACAATAGAAGTGGGATGGAGAGTTAATTAGAACACCAAGAGAATATAGTGGGAGGAGGGATAGTGGGAGGAGGAGAGAAAAGGATTAAGTCTGTTAAGGGTGGAGTTTATTCTCCCTGAACTCAAAGGCAGGGAATTGTGACGTATATCTACATTTCAGAATTAATAAACCATTCTTCTTCTCTTTTAATCAAATTTAACACCGATTCTTCTTTACTGTTATATTCTTGTGCAACACTTGAGGTATTATATGGTATCTAATTCTAAGAGGCAGAGGGATGAAAATTTGGCCGAGATTTGCATGTGCTTGCTTACATTTGCACATGCATCTTCATTCTGTTGCATGAAATGGGTACTGTGTGCAGCATAGTTAAAGATTGACTATAGTGTCTTAAAATTTATTATTGTAAAGTTGTGAAAGATAAACTAATATATAACCGGAAAAAAAAAATCTGTATCTTTTGATTATTGTAAGAAAATAAATCTTAATAAAAAGATAAATCCCAACAAACATAACTTTAGATATATCAGTTAAGTTATAATCTATCAGGCACAAGTGAAAAATAATATAATATCATCAAATATTCAAAAGGATTGCATATGTACTTGTATAATCATATCCAAAATTTTCCAATCACACAATTCCCACCAAAAAATAGTAATTATCTATTTATCTCAACCAGAAGATACATGTTTAAATTTGGTAATAGATTAGCTATACAAAATTCTGTAAATAAAAAAAAATACAAAATTACATTTATTTTTATTCCCCATTTCTTTTCTTGTAAGAATACAAGTTACACGCCAATGAGATATAGCTCAAATAGCATAGTCTCTCCATACTCAATTAAGAGGTCGCGGATTCGAGTCTCCTGTCTTTGGCAGAAAAAAAGAAAAAAAGAATACAAGTTACACTTTTGACAAGGGTGACTTTGAATAACTATTGCCAAGAGAGAATCAAGATATAGAGCATGCATTAATCTTCAATTTACTATAACTGTGCAATTCAGATCACAAGTTCTACTAGATACTAAGCTTTCTTACAGCTCAGTTAGCCACTATTTATGAACTCATCCTTTGAATCTGTAAACATGAATAACAAAAGTAAGAATTCCAAAATGGCACAATAAAAGAAGTGATATTTTGTACTAAAATACTCCATCCATTCCCTACTAAGATTCATTTTGACTTTTCTGTTACATTCATAAATCTACCAATCTAGATATATTGTATCAAGTGTATCAATATATGAATGTACTAAAAAAGTCAGAACAACCATCAATATAAATGGAAGGAGTATTTTACAACATCTATTACACTTATTTAATCAATGAAGCGTTAAACGAGGATTTCAGTTACATTTCTGATGAATGTTATATACCTTAAGAACAAGTAAGTTGACTTGTTCTCTATACATTTCCTTCAAGTCCACAATATCGGCCCGAAGTTCCTCCAGCTACATACATTCAACTTTTTAGATAAAAAGTTGTAATTCTTTTCTTTGTCAAAATACAAGCAGATACAACAGCTAAGATACAGAAAACTAAGTATGAAACCTCTCTTCCTTTTCTTTTTTTTCTTATAATTTTTTTTTCATTTGCATCATCTTCCTTCAGGGCGCATGTTAATTACTTTTCCTAGTTCTGTTGTGTAAATCAGTGAGAACAAAGTGGTCACCAATTGTTGTATCCAATCTTGACCATCAGTGCATGGTTATAGTTATACGGTCCAGATTTCATGTGACACACTCCCTTTAAACAGAAGAGGATTTAAAAGGAAAAATAGAGAAGTTGCTATACAACCATAACATTGGCCATAGTTAAAAAGCAAAAGCGGAAATTTGTCTAACAATTTTGTTTCAACGAAAAGCAAAAGCCGTAGCTAAAAAGTACCTCTTCATCACATTCGCCCATCAACTTCAACGCAGCAGAGTGCCTCCTCCTCAGTGCATCTAGCTCTGCTTTTACACTAGGTAACATGGATGCCTCTGCGCGCAACTTTTCACACTGCAGCGAGTGTGCACAAATCATGCTTAACAACAACAGTACCAGTAAATTCTAAAAAATAAGCTCAGTACCAGTAGATTCTAAAAAATAAGCTCAAACCAAACCCACCTGTTCCGTCATTTTGACCAATTCCTCAGACAGAGAATCACGAATAGATTCCATTGATGCCTGAAAGTTTTTAGATTGAAAAAATGCCATCAGGATTACTTGTTGGATTTAACAGCTTAATCTAGAATAGGCATTATGACATGTTCGCGACAAAAAGGGAAAATAAAGTGGAGTGGAAGCTTTAGTTTCAAATATTAATTCAAGGAACAAAGGCAATGAATAGTACCAATCATGACATGTATGAAGCAAGTTCGTTCTCTTTCTGACGAAGTGCTGACTCAAAAGCACTGGGTGTCATGCTCCTCATATAGTAAGGACTCATGCCCTCTCCAGAGTTTCTCCTCTCGGAGAAACTCCCATTCTCCCATGCTTCAGAAAGTAGCTTTCTCCCATGCTTGCCAGCGAGCTTGACCTAGAGACTTTCCAAGACAGGTTGCATACATAATAAAGTGTATCATAGAAAAACACCACAGACCAGCAATGTAAACAAGGGTAGAGTGAACAAACCATTCTCAAAGGCAGAATTTTGCTTTGTTTGTCATTCTTTGATCGGATAATTGAGCAGAATGAAGACGAGAAGTCCTATCCAGATCCAACCGAGCTGCCTTTTCTTTCTCTATCTCCTGCTGCAGATATTCTCTTTCCACCAATGCATCCTGTAACTCTTTCTTGTGTTTCTTCCTGAGTTCCCTGATCACTTGCTCAAGCATTCTTACACGACCTTCTTGAGTGTCGGCATCCTCCTTTGAAGCAAGTGTCCTACTTAACTGAGTCTGTTCGGCTCTAAGACATGAAATCTGTAGTTCATTGCAAAAGTAAGTCACAGTTATGTAAGATTACCATTATAGACATAATTTCACTCAATAAATGGGACAAACTGAGCATCAAGAACATTGATTCGGGACAAGGTTTGAGATAAGCGTTCATTCACCCTCACGTTCCTCAGCGGCTTTAGCTTCTGCTTCCTGTGGAGTAAATAGGAAAAGATAAAGTAATAAACAATAATAATATCAAAGGGGATAATTGCACATTTAAACTCAGAAAGTATTTTAAGGACCTCAAGTCTAGAACTGAGATTTCTTTCAAAAGCAGCCCAAGTTTCTGCCTTTCTGGAGTTTACTTCTTGTTATCTGGGTGAATTCTAGCCAAATGCAGATTGCATGCAAATGAAGAAAAAGAAATCTTGAATCACATATGTAACTGTTCATTTACCTGCATGGCTTCGATTTGCCTCAAAAGTTCCCTTGTGGATTCTGGAACTTACATAATCAGTTTCTCGCACCGTCTTTCACTTGCCTAGATAAAACAATAAGCAAATTATTCATACTGCAAAGGCACCAGTTAAGATGCTGCACCTTAAGAAAACCGGGAAAAGCAGCAATCAAAGTTAAACAATTTAAGCACATTAAGAAAGCAAGGGAGTACACCCGGTAGTGCTTTTTAAGATCCTCAATGTCTTTGCGGAACATATCTTCTTTGAATATAGAATTATAAATACAACACTTTTCATGGTTTATTTTGTTGGACAGGATAAATGACTATTTTGACCTAAAAATAATTAACTTTTGATCTAATAACTTTTAAACAAGAGAAATAATATTTTGACCTTGATAAAATTAAAATGTATCAAATATAAAAACATACTCAAAAAATAATTCTAAAAAGTAGAAATAAACAAATTTTGATAAGTTTTTATGCAAGTATACAAAGAAAAACAAAATCTTTTCATCTTTTAAATTAATAATTTTATACTAATGTGTCGTTTACTTGAATGACAAAGATTTTAAATCAGCTCACTTTCTTCCTATCCGAATAAGTTGTACAATGGAAGAATTAGCTCGAATGTATATTAAAGAAATTGTCAGGTTGCATGGCGTGCCTTCTACCATTATATCTAACAGGGATCCTCGCTTCACATCAAGATTCTGGAGAGCTTTTTAGCGTGCATTTCGGACTCAGTTAAGCTTGAGTACTGCGTATCACCCTCAAACAGATGGTCAGTCAGAGAGAACTATTCAGACCTTGGAAGATATGCTAAGGGCCTGTGTTTTGGACCAGCCGGTAAGTTGGGATCGGTATATGCCATTAGTAGAGTTTGCTTATAATAATAGCTATCATGCGAGCATTGGAATGGCTCCATATGAGGCTATGTATGGCAGAAAATGTCAGTCTCCACTATGTTGGCATAAAACCGGAGAAAGAAGTTTATTAGGGCCTGAGATGATAGCTGAAACCACTGAACAGATAAAGAAGATTCGTAACCGAATGCTTATAGCCCAAAGCCGCCAAAAGAGTTATGCTGATCAGAGGCGAAAGCCTTTGGAGTTAGAAGAAGGAGAGCATGTCTATCTGAAAGTTACACCAACTACTGGAGTGGAAAGAGCTATTAAGACTAAGAAATTGAATTCCCGTTATATTGGACCATTTGAGATCTTGAAGAGAATTGGGCCGGTAGCTTATAAAATTGCCTTACCGCCATATCTTTCGAAGTTGCATGATGTGTTTCATGTGTCACAGCTTCGGAAGTATACTCCTGATGCAAGTCATATTCTAGAACCAGAACCAATCCAAATAAGAGAAGATCTAACACTTTCAGTAATTCCGGTAAGAATTGATGACACCAGTGTTAAACGATTACATGGAAGGAAAGTATCATTAGTAAAAGTAGCTTGGAGTCGAGCCGGTATCGAGAAACATACTTGGGAACTCGAATCAGATATGCGAAAGGACTATCCACATCTCTTTTCAGGTAACTGAATTTAAATTTTGAGGGCAAAATTCTTTATTAGGTGGGTAGGATGTAAACCCCGGTTAAATTAGTAGATAATTAGTCAATAAATTAGTTTTTAATAAGAAAGATTAGAAATGTGAAAATTATATCAAATTAGGATAGAGCTCGTCGAAACGAGAATTTTGACACTAATTTCGAAGAAAACGGTCCAAAATTGGACCGAACGAGCCGAACTAGTTGAACCGAACTCAAACTGGACCGTCGGTCCAACTGGACCAACTCATTAAATGAAGCCAAACTCCTTTCTCTCCCTCATTTGGCTGCAGCAGCGTGAAACGCTTAGAAAGCTTCCGAAACCCTTACGGTGGTTTCCGATCCCCGTAACTTCTCCGTCCGAGCTCCAATCGCCGCACCGTTTGCGGCCACGCGTTCACTGCGTCGAGTCTACATTTCTACCGGAACAATTTTATTGGTAACTTGTTTAATCACTCTCAGCCCTCTTTTCCCCCAATTTTCAAATTTTTAATGAGAATGTTGAATTTCTTTGATTTCTGATGTTTTAGGATCCAATTAGCTTTAGGAAAATATTTACTATTGCTTATGTGAAGCTTGGGTAAGGTGAAGATACAATAATTTTATTTTAATTTATTAAATTTGAGCTTTGAGTATTAAATTGGATATATATGTGTTATGAATGTATATTAGGTTGTGAATAAATAATTGGAGCTTGAAATTGTGAATACTGGAACTTGGAGGAAGCGGATTAGTTGAGTTTTGAGGGGCTGACTTGGTTTTGAATAAATAGCTTTGGTCGTTACGTGAAAATCGGCCAAGGTATGGTTTAGGTTTCTTGCATTTAATATATAATGTTCTGTGAAAACTTAGGCTAGATGGCCATAGGATAAGTTGGAATGCAGGTGTATGTTTAATGTTTAGTAATTTGTCGATGAATATGTTTGGTTGAAGTTTATTGGATAATTAGTTATTAATTTTGGATGGTGAATATTGTTATGTTAATTTGGAGAGAATTATGGTTGAATGTTATTGTTGATGAACATGGTTAGTTTGGTGCTTGTTGATTAACTAATGATTTGGTGAATTATTGATTTGAGGTATAACGATTGTGGAGGTTGTTGTGATAATGAGGTATTTTGTGTTAGAAGCCTAGGATTAGTGAACTATGATCCTTAGTTGAATTTTGGTTGTTGGATTTGAATATTGTATGAGTATAATTGTTGATCTAGGGTAGATTTATTGTGGTGACTGTTATGATGATGAGGAAGGGTATGTTGAATTGAAAAGAAAGCAGGTTTTGACCCGAAAAATGTAGCAAAGTCTGAGTTTTAGAGGAGATGCTGTCCCAAATTTTATAAAAATTAGAGATTTTGTTTATATGATTATTTAAAAAGATTTAGATTCAAAGGTTATATGGTTTGATTTAGAATTATTAAGAAAATGAACATGTTTTAAGTTTGATTCATTTAGAAAAGAATGAATTATGTTTTGAATTGGAACTATTGATGGACGGAATGGAAGGTGTGATAATGAAGGATAAGGATTGAATAGGATTGACGTATAATGATAAATGAGATGCGATTGAGAATGATGTGGATGTTGATGAATTATAATTGAATTATTTATATGGCTTATGAATTTGAATAATCTGAGATACGAGATTCCCTCGATCAAGTGCCGTGGCTTGCCACCACGTGTACCAGGTTGAAAACTCGATACTCTGTTGACCCTACGACGTAAGTGTGACCGGGCACTATATAAATTCCCGGGAATGTTTATATAAATTCATTTAGGTAGAACCTCAAATGCAAATTAGCAGCAAAGAACACAACCCATGTTCTAAACTCTCCGAATCTCCTTTGTATGATTAATATAAATAAAAGAGAATGAAGTGATTTTTAAAGAGAAAAATATATGATTTAGTGAACTTTTGGCTAAAAATAAATTATTTTATTATTTATAAATTTTAAAAGAGATACTGGCAGCAGCAGCGGATTCTGTGTTTGTGTAAATCGCTACTACCAATAGCGATTTCCATAGATATGTGAAACAAATCAAACAATGCATTTGTGTCTTCGTTTTAGAAACAATGTATTTATGTAATTTTAAAGGTGAAACAATTTATTTAGGTGAATTCCCCTAAAAATAATTAACTTTTGATCTAATAACTTTTAAACAAGAGAAATGATATTTTGACCTTGATAAAATTAAAATGTATCAAATATAAAAAGTTAAAAACATACTAAAAAAAGAATTCTAAAAAGTAGAAATAAACAAATTTTGATAAGTTTTTATGCAAGTATAAAAAGAAAAACAAAATCTTTTCATCTTTTAAATTAATAATTTTATACTAATGTGTCGTTTACTTGAATGGACAAAGATTTCAAAAACAAATTGAAAAAAATTCTAGAAATAGAATTTTCCCTCCCTCAATTTTGTTGCCTTCTCAATAATTTTTCAAATGTTTTAACAAAAAATTAAATCAAATCTAAAATTATTTGCCAGTTTATGAAATATGAAAAATTAAATTAAGACACAATTAAACTCCTGTCCAACGACATTATGTTACCAGTCAGCATTTTTCATTTAAATTTAACAAAAAAACACACAAAGAAGTAAAAATTAAAGTGAAACAATTTTTTTGTGAAGAATCGCATCATCCAAAAAAATAGTCAGAAAAAAGAACCAAATTGATAATTCACATACATAATTTTGTTTTTACCATTTTAAGAAGGCCAAAATTGACATATAAGATTATTATTATTGATTGAATCGTTCTTATATTCGAATTAATTATAAAGAATGGTTCATTTGATAAACTAATCTCAATACAGTTGACATATTCCCATGTCAAATATGGTGTTAAATAGCACTTGCATCTGAACCTTTGCGGAAATTGCACTCGGAGTTTTGTAAAATCAAACCTGTATAAAAGTAAACAATTATTATATAGCATTTCATGAAAAATACATACTCTAACTAAAGCAAAAGACAATTGGTATTCATTATATCGGTCAGTTAGATTCATAAGGAACCTAATTAAAAAACATTAAATCGAAGACACGGTCTATTAAAAAAAAACCAAAAACAAGGCACCACATTAATGATAATAAAGTTATGGATTCAAGAGACTGTAGGATATTCTTCCCCAAAAGGTAGCCAAAATGCAAACTATCTTGAAGAGATTATAGGGCTGGCTTAAACAACCGCATTTCAGATGAGCAATTTGGAAGACCAAAGTGCGAGGGTGAAACTAAGCTTTCATGATAGATGTGAAAGATCCTTAAGTATGGACCCCGAGGCCGAGACAAAGGACCCTGTTTGTTCATGCCATCACTGGAGCTGTCAATATTAGGAAAATTTATGCTGCCATCATTTAAGTTACATAAAACTAACTTGCAACTAGGAGATTTCGCCAGTAGAACATTATTTTCCAACATGTACAAAGGCCGTAATTCAGGCATTGTACGAGGATTAACGAGTAGCGGGTGGTGGGGGATTATTGGCAATTTAGTCCAAGATTGAGGAACTCCATACTCCTTCATCAACCAGATAGTCCAATGAGTTTTCTTAGTCTCATAACAAACAGCAAGACAACCCCTCAAGATACTCAAATGGGGAAACACAGAGAACGCATCACCTGACTTCCTTTTGGGAGCGGAAAACTGACTATAAGTCTCTTTCACCAAGTCAAGGGAAAGAACTGCCACAAAACTACTACGACTGCCGCGAAGAAGCCAATTAAGAGTGCCAGTGCCACTTACAAAAAGCCCTACCGAAACCCCCACAGAAACCCTTTTATCGGGTAGTCTATTATATGGGAAATCCTGAATCGTTCTCCGTTTAGATTTTGGGCCGAATGTGAAAATTCTGGTGACAGATTCACCTGTATTCTTAATCACAGTCCCGAAAAGCTTATACTCGTCGTTCACATGATCATAACCGAATCCATAAAAACAGTTGAGGAGACCACTAATTTTAAGCGGCCGAGATGTGAATCCAGTGCAGGGGTTCCACAGCAAGGCACGATCCTCAAGCCCTCCATCGCGCAAGCACAGCAATCCATTACAAGAGCCAATGATGCTACGCCAGCGTCGTCCCTCGTAGGGAA
This sequence comes from Arachis ipaensis, assembly GCF_000816755.2. Lineage (NCBI taxonomy): Eukaryota > Viridiplantae > Streptophyta > Magnoliopsida > Fabales > Fabaceae > Arachis > Arachis ipaensis. The sequence continues at coordinate 3,611,095 of NC_029793.2, read as the reverse complement.
CTACTTTAGTCGGTTCACGGGGAGGGTTCTCGAACACAGATCGGACGGAGAAAGTTCCGATTGTGGGGTATGGGTAGCCTGAGCTATAATAGGCCATACGCGGGTGGGTCAAGGCTGGATCCACCGCCATTGAACGTCGAAGGTGGTCCTTGGCAAATCGGGAACTAGAAATTAGGGTTCTCCATGAACTGCAGACGCTGTTCCTTAATCGAACAAGAGAACTTGCCGGAATCCTCAGCAGGATTTCCTCTATGAGCTCGTCCGGAAGGATAGGCGGTGGTTTTGTGGTGGTACAGCGGAGCAGTTCCGGCCACCCCTCGGTGGTTGTGACAACCTTCCCCTTCCTCGCGACAGTATCAAGTAAAACAGAGGCTTACCTACAGGAAGACGATGGCGGAGTAAGAGACCAGGAGGACCCGAAGACAGAGGAAACGAATAATCGGCGTGGGAGCTTCGGATGGAGACGAGAAAAACGGTGGTCGGCGGAGGACAAACGAGAAAGATGACGAGGGAAGGAAGCACGGCCGCACGGGGCTGCTGCAACTTCTTTGATAAAATTTTGGAGGTTCAGATAAATGATTTATAAATTTTAGAAGGCGTCCAAAAAGTTGGGTTGAAAAACAACCTAAAAATAAGAAGAGTCAAATTAGCAACACTTCACAACAACAACAAGACAAGGTAGAATTATAAATTAAGCAGTAAAATAGAGTAGGTGGTATGAGTACAATGTTGAGTACTTTAAATTTCTATGTTTTTTTATATTTATTTTAGATTATATTAATTCTTATAAATTGTTTTCTTTCTCATGTTATACAGGTTAATAAGCTTAATGGTTCAATATCTCAATTAGATGATCATGGTTTTAATAGGCTATTAATGATAAGTTTTCTTAACTATTTGTAAAATGATATTTATATATTGTTTAACATGATAAATTTTTTTTATTGGTGTTTAACATTATTATGATTATCTATATCCAATAGGAACCGTTGGATGTATTTCTTCAACCAAATACATTTGTGAACAATCAAGAAAGTTTATAAAATTTAAGGTAATTTTTAATTATAAAATATCTCCATAAATAATTACTTAGATTATTGTAAACAAATTAGTATAGTAATACTTTATTTACTTCTTTCACTTAATAACAATTTTATATTTTTTTTTTTTTTTGTAGAATCTTGGATGCATACTAACAGAGCTTTTTGATGCCAAATATGCCAAATATGTTTGGATTACTATTGATCTTGGAAGATATTTGACTGAATTATTGAAATAGGGTTGTAATAGATCCCACAAAACAGAATAGTGTAAAAGAGAAGAAGAACCTATCATTTATAATTTGTTTTTTGGGATATATTTCTTAAAATTTTATATTGTAATTTTACTATTTCGATTGATTAGAACTTATATATAATCTTTTTCGTCTATTTCAATTCGCATGTTTATAATACCATATCTCAATTTACAGAACATATACAATTACTTTAAACAATAAATTCATGCACAATAAATTTATCTCCAAATCAATTCGTACTCAATATCCTATTACAATTTTGAACATATATTTTCTTTCCATACTTCTCATCTTCAACATCAGAATTTGTATAAGAGTCGGACAATTAAATGTTATAATGTCTTGGTAGAACTCTTCACAAAAGCATTCGCTTATCGCTACCTCATTTGTTCTGACAATAATCTACAAAATTGAGAATCTGCAGAATTTGAAAATTACAAATTCAATACCAATTAAAAGCAGTGGGTATTTTGCATGACAAAATAATATAATCAAATTCAATCATCACCACTAAATATGATTAAGGTCTAAATAATGAAAACAGACTACTTGAATGGCCAACATTACAGATAAGTAAAGTCCTCAAATTTTTTATAAATTAAATTCTTAAACCATAAGATGATTGTAGGAACAATAAAATTGTTTATGTTCTGCAGAACTTACAACACATATCATTCAGTACTTCATTGCTCTCATTTACTTATTTTAAAGTAACACCAAATGCCTAATTCAAAAAACAGAATATTAAAAATAATTTTGTTTGAAAAAAAAAAGACAACATTTTTAAAAGGAAACACAAATAAAAAAAATCAAACGAATTGAGTAAAATTGTGTAGAATAGCAAACACAAACTATTGCAATTCAAAGAAAAAGAAAACTAATTTTTTTCATCTTGTCATCTACATCGGTAATAAGACCATTTATATCTCAAATGACCAACCACACAAATTCAAACCAATTATTATCAATAAAAATTATTAATTTAGGGATTTAGTGATTGACAAAGAGAAAGAAAAACGTGAAAAGGTATTCAAACCTTAAATTGTACTCACAAAGCTGTTGAAGCAGGAGAAAGAAGACGAGGAATGAAGGTTCTTCTTCTTGTTGTTACTGCTGGGGAAGAAAATAGGACGAGTGGACTGTGGAGTGAAGATAAGAAGAAGAGTTTAAAAAATTTGAGAAGAGAGTTTTTTGTTGGTGTTGTTACTGCGAGAAGAGAATAGACTCGTGAAAAGTGAAATCGAAGAGAAGAAGGGTTTGCAAAATTTGGAAAAATAATAGTCATAATTATAGTTATAATTAGGACCGTTGATTTTATTAAAGGTTGGGATCTTCCACTGGACAGTGTCAATTTTTTCCTCCACTGGAGAGGATCCGTTCCCTACTACAAAAGGAGGGGCATTAAAGACCATTAAGAAAATGAATGGAATGCGATTAAGGAGGAAAGAAATCTTTGTAGGTGAGGCTAAGTATAGGAGGAGGATTGATGTCTGAAAAAAATCACTACGCAAGATGAAGATTTCAAGGAGTATTCTAATGGAAAACAGGAAAAAAATTAAAGAAAAGGATATTGAAGTGAACGAAAAAGGGAGAGTTGTCTTAGAACACCATGGAAGTGAAGAACTAGAAGCTCAGAGAGAACCGTTTGAGTTGGGATGGGATGCGGTGATAATAATGCCACACGGGCTACGGGAGGCAGAGCATGACAAATTGACAAGGATAGAAAGGTAATTTCCGTTGAGGATTTAGATGAATGGCACGAAGATTTTATGAAAACGCGAACGGATAATCTTTGGGTGTATCCGTCAGTTATAGTGAGTGCGGAATCTATAAGATCTCAAACAATAAGTAACGAAGCAATTTCTGAAAGAACAGAGACTTGGGAATATGGAGATAAACGAAAAGAAGGGGTTGATTTGGCATTGAACAAAAGTTCAGTTGGAGCTGGGTTGAAGCATAAAAGGCCCAATATGTTAGTGGGATGTGGCGGCGAAGTGGCTGTGTGATGCGACAGAGAGTACGTCATTGTGCGATTTAAAAGAGCCTCCTTACTGGTCATGAAGATCGCGAAGGGGTTGATGCCACGGTGAATAACGCTAACGAGGCGGATCTGAGAGCAGCGTGGAAGTCCGCTGTTGGTGGCGGAGGTGATAATGTCCGCACTAAGTTTAATGGCGTGGAATGTAGGGAGGAGCGTGAAGTCCCTGATGCACCCGACGGGCAGAATCAAGCCGGAAAGGAGATCAATGAAGGTGCTAAGAATTGTTCGAACAGCACAGCGGAGTAAAACATTCCACCAGGTGTAGTTAATGAGATCCACGCTAGTTTGGACAAGAGTGGTAAGTAGCATGTTGGCATATGTCTGATGACGGGTGATGTAGTGCAAGATTCAGATTTAGATGATGAGAATATAGTGGTGAAAAAAATTGGATTAGAGGAGGAAAGAGTTGTAAGAAACTTGGAAGATTCGGGGAACTCAGAGCAGGATGTAGACGGTGAAACTAATCAAGATGAGCACAGAGGAAGTTTGGATAAAGATATGACTGAAAATATGATTGTTTGGGATCTGGCGATCGAATCAAGAGCTATTTTATATGACGATAATGAGGACATTATGATTATTCTTCAAGCTCATAATGAAGTATTGACAAAAAAAAAAACAAGCAAAACAGAAAGAAAAAGTAAAAAGGAGCTGCCTTAAAAATTGGACTAAATATGAGATGTTTAGAGGGCCTTAAAAAGTAAAAAATGGTAAAAAAATTTTGATAATAATTTGGAGGTTCACATCTATGAATCTATCTGATGTTAACCAATTATCTTATCTCTCGCTTGTCCATCTACTCCTCTCCTGATATCTTATTACAATTATATTCTGACTTTAATATAGTAAAGTGTTCATCAAAGATAAAATCTTTGAACTAAATATAGACTATATTAACTTGATCAAATTGAATGTTACAGAAAACGAATATAGCAAAAAAAAAAGAAAAAAAATTAAGAATTAACAAATAAAACCAAAATAAAAATTACCTAAAAATTAACTACGGCCAAGAATTTTAAAAAGGTTAAAAAAATAAAAAAACCAATATAAAGACGTAAACGATAAATAAATTCTGCACAAATACACAAATTTATTAAAATTGTATCAAAACTCAAAGGAATACAAAGAAGGGTTAACAACTGCTAAAATTTAATGCACTGGAATTTTCAAAGTCTAAACCATGTCCCATGCCCTATAACGTACAACGAATTACCGACAGTAGGAATGATAGCATCCAACTCTTTAAATTCTCAGCAAATAAATAGAGCTTCATCAAATTAACTTATAAGAAAAATTCGTAAAAGAAAAAAACCCAGTAAGAACAAAATAACAGGACAAATAGAAAAAAATAGAACAACAAAAAATTAAGTATTTAGAATTTTAGATAAAGAAAAAAATGGTCAAAAGTATTGACAAAATTTAAATATGAATCAAAATAGATGAAGTCATGTTATAAAAAGTAATACACAAAAGAACATCGAACAATATCACAAGCTAAAAAATAGGGGGAAAATTATGATAGAAAAAATAACGTGATTTTAGGGAAAAAAACATATAATGCCGAAATAACTTGCAAATACTAAGAAACAAAAAGGAAAAAAATAATTTAAATTATCAACTATAAAATAATACAAAACTACAAGAAACAATATATGAAAAAGAGATGATTATCGATAAAAAAAAATGCAAAATAACGAGCAAAATACAAAACCAAAAGACTGGAGAAATTTAAGTAAGACAACGTAAAATGAAATTAGCAAAAATTAACTGAAATTCATAATAGTTGTTATACAAAAACACAATAATAAAATATTACCAGTATTAAATAAAACAATCAAGAATACATAGAGTAGTAAATCAACAATGAATACACCAATAAATAAAATAACAAATTAAAAAAATTAATATTACAAGCACCGAATATAATTTACATTTGCCATTTTGTTAGCAACAACATTTGCACTGATATAATAATAAAATAAAATTTAACAATTATTAGTAATTGAAGTCAATGTATAGTCACCAAAAAAAAAAATTGAAGTCAATGTATAATTGTTCAATAACCCATGATTTGAAAATTTGAAAATAAAGACAAAATGCTTACGAAGGAAAATTGAACATTGAAATAAAGGGTTGAATAAAAAATTCAAGGTATAAAGGAGAGATTGCCCATCACTAAGAATTCCAAGCTCTAAGGACCAAATATCTCCGTTACAGCAAAAGTATATCAAGAACAGAGTTTACTCCAATAATCAATGTCACCAAGTCGTTTTCCTATGTCCACAGGGAAAGGTTTAAATTAAAGCAAATTAAAAAAATATATCCATCTCATGACAGAGATTATATGAGAGAAGCAAAACAGTACATTTATTATTTGTATAAAAAAAATAAAAATACATAAAAGAGTGATATTTTAGCACTCATATTACAATAAAAATAGTGATATTTTAGCACTCATATTAAAATAAAAATAGTTAGTCACTTGTATAGTTGTTTAGGAACCAAGTGAGATAATGTACCACACCAACTTAAAAATCTTAAGGCACTAAATACATGAATATCTCATCCCATAAACTCTTATACATTATTTCATCCGATGTAAGACTAAGTATCCCTCAGACTTGCTACTTAACAATACTTATCCAATAGAGAAGCAAAACTGATTGGTGAATTATATTTTGAGACGAAATTGAAGAATACTACAAACTAAATCAAGAAGTTATAATTATTTGTTAAAAAGATAGTTGAAGACTACCCTTTTCCTGATAAAGCTTTGATGCAAATATTTCGTGAGTCGACTTAGGAAATATATTGCAAGCAAACAATTATTGAATATAATGCATGGCACAATTAAGATAAATCTAGTGCCTTGTAAGATCTCAATAACATGGCTATTTCTTGCAATTGCAAGTTTGCAACCATGAAACTCAGAAGTCAGAACAATAAACAATTGTGAATAATAAACAATTAACCCAGAGAGAGAGAGAGAGTGAATGAAGAAACTTCTTCATACCAAGCTCCATCAATCACCAAACCCAACAGCAACACAGATTACAATTTAACTAAGCCAGTTAATACCCCTTTTTTTCAATTTCAAAACAGCAACCTTATGGTGCAACCTTTGGGACAACACCCCAACCTTCCTGCACGATACAAAGAAAGCATTCGACATCACATGTAATCACCAATAACAACAACATAATACTGTGATAACAGCATATAACATTAAAGTAGTAGAGCCTTCAAAAAGTAAAAACACCTAATGAAAACAACCCAAAGCATATGAAAGCAAGGCAGCAAAACAAATCCCCTTGCAACAATAAGATCAGAACAGAATTCAAGTCAAAATACCTTTTTTCAACAACACCTGATTTGAAAAGAGGGGCAGAACACATATGAAGAAATTGAAAATATCAGAAGAAAAGTGTTGAGAAGCAATGAATAAAAAATACAGAAATAAAGGATAGAACGCCACATCAACATTCAAATGCTGGGTTTTAAGATACTATAGATATAGATATAGATATAGACAGACCATATATATATATATATACGAGGATAAGAGAGAATGAATGATTTTGAATTTAAAATTCAAATTCCTGTCTAATATCCAATATGTACATCAAATCCAGTAATACTCAAATATAACACTTGTCCACAAAATACATTCCCCATTGAAGAACTCTCCTTTTGTCTTGTGATATCCAACCTAATCACTGTTTGCAGCCTCTCTGTGTGCTGCCTCAATTTTTCTGTTGGTCCATCTGGCAATGTCTGCTGCAGAAGTATTATCATAATGATAACATTCAACAAAACGCGATCCTCTTAAGAGCAATGTGCATGGAAGAGGAAGCAGGTAATCATCAGTGATTTTTTTGATGGCTGGGAAATCACTGACCTTTACTCCAAAAAAGGGAACATCTACTAATTTCTTGGTGTTCTTAATCAAAACATCATAATTAGCCAAAGTGGGAATCCTCCTGAAAAATAAAATATCATTACCAGCTTAAAAGTAAAACCGATATAAAATCAGAACCAACAATCAACTATTAATACCTCTTAGCTAGGACAAGAAAGAAGGAGTCGGACATTAGCATGTCCGAAAGTTGGGGATCCGGCTCCTCTTCCTTATCTTGCTCCTCAGCTCGCTCCTCAGCTCCCTCCTCAGCTTCCTCCTCCTCAGCTTCCTCCTCAGCGTCTTTGTTGACGGGGGATTCCGGATAGAACCCCTTGTCTTCTTCGGAAGAGTCGCTCGGAGGTCCACTGCGGGCATTCTTCCGACCAAGTCTCAATACGTCATCACCTGAAGAATTACTTGACATGCTGCCAAACTCTCTGCACAGCTGCGCAAAACTCAAAATTCACTTCTAGCAACTCTCAAAAGTATTGATATCACAATTTGTCTCTAACAGTATTGATATCACAATGAAAGAAAAGTTCAAAACTTTCATGTATCGTTGTTTCTATGTAAAGCTGCAACTTGAAAATCGTTAGAAGATTCGATAAGTTTGACTAAGTTATCGTTTAATAGTTCTTAACTGTTAATTTCACATGAACACAACTTCTTTAAACTGTTCCTGTGTAATAAATATATTATCACTACTTAGAATTTTGATCAGAGTCACTATCATTTCCATAATTTTGGCGGGTCCATAAGTGTTTATGATTATATAGTTTCGAGTAGGGCAATGCTACGGCGGTGATGAAGTTATTCTTCATCAGCTGCTGAAGCGATGTCGATGAGCTATCTGGCTGAGGCGTGTGACGTTGTTGTATATGATTTTAGGTTAAGGGTTAGGAATATTGTAAATAATTTAGAATTTCAGAACTAGAATTCAGAATTTACAATTTATAGATTATCGTATATATCGAGTTTAGACTTTATTAGATTATGATTTACCATTTATGGTGTTAGGGTTTCGATTTTAGGTTAAAAGGTTAAGGATTTTATATTTAAACTTAAGAGTTTAATGAAACTGATTCAATGTTTAGGATTTAGGATTCAAGATTTAGAGAAATTACTGTTAAGAGAGAGTTTAGAATTTATACTTTAGGATTTAAGTTTGACAGTGAGATTCATAGTTTAGTGTTTAAGGTCAAAATTTAAAAATTGACAAGATTTAAGATTGTAAATAGTTAAAAAAATATGACATTGATTTAAAAAAATAATTCTTTCAATTAAGATGTACGTAGGTGTTCATTAAACCAATACATCTAATGATTATCATATATCTTACAGACATTTTTTAAATAGCTAAAATTCTTATTATAACTATCAAAAATACTTTCTAATTCACTTACAAAAGAAGGATCATTAAAAATCTCCAAAAATTAATTTTGAATATTAAAATATATGGATTTTCACCTCTACATACCACTCGCGAATCCTTTCTTTCTTGGTTTCGCTACCTGTGATCAAAACTATTCACGTATTTCAAGTACGTTATTGGGGCATCTAAGACAATCAAAACAACCGCCCTAATGGCTTTTTTCACCCATGGGCAGCTAGTTGAGGCCAATCAACCCGAAAGGGAGGTCCCGTCCTTCCTTCCGGGAATGGAGGGATCAGTCAGAAAAGCAGTTTCCGAAGTTGACCTCTTTGAGGCAGTTAGAATAGTAGATTTTTGTAGATGTTGCATTCCTAATATATATATATATATATATGATTAGCGTTAACCGTAAAGGGTCCGCTGTCTGTCAGGACAGGACCATCTCAATCTCGTTTTTGTCACACTCAAAATTGATGAAGCTCCAATCAGATATACCTTGCATCATTATTCACTGAGAAACATTGATTCCCTCCAATCTAGCTACGTACCTTCCATTGTAAGGCAAATGTGTTCTCTTCTAGATGGCTTTCCTGCCAGACGATGGGTTGGAGCGATGAAAGCTTTGATTTTAGGGTCTATAAGGATTATTACTAAATTAATTATAATGTGAATAAATTATTTTTATTACTAAATTTAATTATTATTTTTTTTAGGTTTCTCATAAATTATTAGATTAATTTAGTTGAACTTATTTACTAATTAAAATTATTCAACTTTCAAAATAAAAAAAAGAAAACTTTTTCCATATGTTAATTTTAATTCGAAATAATTTTTAGTTTAATTTTGCTTCACACATTTCATTTTTGAATTATATAATTCTCTTTCTATAAATAAAACCAAATATCATTTTATTAAAAAAGTGTTTCCATATATATGTTCATTTATTTTGTTTTCGGTTTTTTTACTCATCACGTGTCCTAAAAAATCCTCTTCATGCACAAAAATTTTAACAGATCAGATATACCATACAAACAAAAAAACATTACAATATTCGTTCCTCACTCTATAACCCAACAAAAAGCCCAATCAAAACAAAAATTTCACCAACAAAATGCCAAAAAGCTCAATAACTAACACACCTTCATTAACCAATAATTAAACTCTCCTAATTACCTCACTCTAGACAAAACCCTGCCTAGTCAGTCACCGCTAGCAGACACTGTCTGCGCGTGTAGTCACGCAAACCCATGTGTCACACAATGGGCTACAGCACGCAATTTCCTTTCCTGAGGAAAAAAAATCACTTCTTCATGCTAGCATTGGCCTTAAAAAAAAAACCAAAAACAAGGCACCACATTAATGATAATAAAGACATGGATTCAAGGGACAGCGTAGGATATTCTTCCCCAAAAGGTAGCCAAAATGCAAACTATCCTTAAGAGATTATAGGCTTGGCTTAAATAACCGTATTTCAGATGAGCAACTTGGAAGACCAAGGTGCGAGGGTGAAAGTAAGCTTTCATGATAGAAGTGAAAGATCCTTGAGTATGAATCCCGAGACAAAGGACGGTATTTGGTCATGCCATCACTGGAGCTGTCAATATTAGGAAAATCTATGCTCCCATCATTTAAGTTACATAAAACTAACTTGCAACTAGGAGATTTCGCCAGTAGAACATCATTTTCCAACATGCAAATAGGCCATAACACATAACATGAAACAGGATTAACGAGTAGCGGGTGGTGGGGGATTATTGCCAACTTACTCCAAGATTGAGGAACTCCATACTCCTTCATCAACCAGAGAGTCCAATAAGTTTTCTTAGTCTCATAACAAACAGCAAGACAACCCCTCAAGATACCCAATCGTGGAAACACAAACTCCTTATCATCTGAATCCCTACTGGGAGCGGAAAACTGACTATAAGTCTCTTTCACCAAGTCAACGGAAAGAACTGCCACAGAACTACTAAGACGGCTGCGAACAAGCCAATTAAGAGTGCCAGTGCCACTTACAAAAAGCCCTACCAAACCCACCACAGAATCCTTGCTATCGGAGTCACGTAGTCTATATGGGAAATCCTGAATTGTTCTCCATTTAGATTTTGGGCCGAATGTGAAAATTCTGGTGACAGATTCATCTGATTTGTTATTCACAATCCCAAAAAGCTTATACTTGTCGTTCACATGATCATAACCAAATCCACAATAGTGGAAGATACCACCAATTTCAAGCGGCGGAGATGTGAATCCGGTGCAGGGGTTCCACAGCAAGGCACGATCCTCAAGCTCTTCATTGTGCAAGCACAGCAATCCATGACAAGAGCCAATGATGCTACGGTAGCATCGTCCCTCATAGGCAACTACTTTAGTGGGTTCATGGGGAGGGTTCTCGAACACAGATCGGACGGAGAAAGTTCCGATTGTGGGGTATAAGTAGCATGAGCTATAATAGGCAATACACGGGTGGGTCAAGGCTGGATCCACCGCCATTGAACGTCGAAGGTGGTCCTTGGCAAATTGGGAACTGGAAATTAGGGTTCTCCATGAACTGCAGACGCTGTTCCTTAATCGAACAAGAGAACTTGCCGGAATCCTCAGCAGGATTTCCTCTATGAGCTCCTCCAGAAGGATAGGCGGTGGTTTTGTGGTGGTACAGCGGAGCAGTTCCAGCCACCCCTCGGTGGTTGTGACAACCCTCCCCTTCCTCGCAACAGTATCATCATCAATTCTACTCTCAGCGGCATCGCTATTTAATGTACAAGATAAAACATACATTGAAATTCTATGAGAAGAAAAACAGAGGCCTCAACGTTTTCAGTTAAAATTGAAAAAAAAAGGGTAAACAGCGGGTTTACCTACAGGAAGACGATGGCGGAGTAAGAGACCAGGAGGGGCAGAAGACAGAGGAAGCAAAAGGTTGGCGTGAAGGTGAGACAGAAGAGGAGGAAGACGGCGGTCAGCTGGGAGCTTCGGATGGAGACGACAAAGGAGGAAGATGACGAGGGAAGGGGGAAAGGGGCTGCTGCAACTTCTTGGATGAAAATTTGGAGGTTCAGATCTATGAATATATCCGATAACCAGTTATCGTGTTTCGTGTCTCTCGCTTCTCCATCTACTTTTCTCCTAAATCCTAATATATTTAAACTGGTCAACTGGATTTAACTTAAAAATTATTTTACTATTTATCTTTTTTCTTTCCAAAAAAGAATTTTAAACCATTTATTTTTTGTTTTGTTGTTAATTTATTTCTTACTTAACCGTCTGATTTTATTATAGTCAAGTGGTCATCAAAGATTTTATCTTTGAATTAAATATAGACAATATTAACTTGATCAAATTGTTATGTATATAAAAAAAATATTTTTTCAATAAAGAAAGATTTGTTTTTTATTTATTTAGTGTATTTGTTAAATTTTAATAATAAAAATAAAAATATTAACAAAATAATTAAAATATAATTTTTAAATGACTATCCAGTCATAGAAATTAAATCAAACGAATCAAAACAGAGGTTCCATGTAGTTGCATATAGTTGATGCTCCTCTCTCTTTCTTTGCCTTGTTTGATTTTTCTGAAATTTATTAAAAAAAAAAAAAGAGTTGCTATTGTTATTTTTACACAGATGATGAAAGATGATTTCAATTTTACTCCAAATAGTTGTTCAAGTTTATATATAGCAATTAAATACTTAATTCAAGATTTCGAACAAAATAATAAAATTAGCTAGGCCAATTTTCACAGTTTTATTTAAATGTAGTTTTCAGCCATGAAATTTTTTTTTATGTGCAACAAAATCATATACCATATGATAGTATATGTGTCATTCATACATTTCAAAATACATCTAATAATTATAATCTATCTATTATACCGGGTAAAAATCGGGTGAAAACCGAACTATTAACATTACATTACCTTGATATCTTCTTATAAGTTAGCATGTAAAAATATTCAAATTTTCAAGACTCCAATCATTATTTGACATCGTAAAATTCACTTAGAAAAATATAACAAAAACCAACTCTTCTCTAAAATTAAAGCATAACCATAATCAATACTAATATTATCTAATAACACCAAATATTTAAATCAATACAAATAACATAATATTATGCATTAGTCTAAAATCTTATGCATTTTAAATATAAAATATTAACTTATAGTCTTATAATAACTAATAACACAAAATATTAAGGTTTATAATACTTAAATTCCACATAAGAATAGCCATCATCCATCACTAATAACACAAAATATTAATTGTGTATGATGACCAGACCACCGGGCCGAGTTCGGGTGACCCGAGCCATGGCCCGGACCCGACCCAAAATAATGACTGGGTCTATTTTTAAGACCCTTACCCGGCCCTAAACTCGGTAAAATCACACCAAATTAGTCCCTAAAGTGTTAGGGGTCGGGCCGAATCTTCGGGTCGGGTCGGGCCATGCACACCCCCAGCTCAAATAATAGAAATATAAATACATAATTTATAATTTTATATCAATAAATTATAACTTATATGTTTTAAAAAATATTTGAAAAGAACAATTTTATATATTGTTTATCAATAAATATAATTTTTTTATTTATGTCCTACATCAAAATTATATGTAATAAATAAATATAAAATTTTAAATAATTAAGATCATTAATTTATATAATTATATATTACCATTTCATATGTATATATATTATTAAAAGTATAGACTAAATGCATATAGGATATGTGTATTAATAATTATATATATATATATAATCAAGCCAGTTCATGAGCTAATGAGTTGAGTTTATCCAAGTTTAAACACGGCTCATTTAATTTATGAGCTCAATTTCAAACTCAAACTTAACTCACCAGCTCACAAATCTTATCGAGTTATTAACGAGCCAAACTCGAGCTGATTTATAAATTGACTTGACTCACTTTCGGTCCTAATCCCAGATATTGAGATCTGATTCAGCGCTTACGCATATTTTAGATGTTCAGTATCCTTGTCTCGATTAACAAGTATCGCAGATGCACCCTGATACGTCAATCGTCATTGTGTTACCGAATAAATGCTAAGTACCCATGATCTGCTAATTTTTTAATTCCTCCTCAATATGCGAAATGTAATACGTTGGAATAAGGGAGCTTAACTTAAGGTATATTTGCATTTTTATAAAAAAAAAAATAGTTTATATATATTGTTAATAATTATTATACTGTTAATTAT
>NC_029793.2:3570598-3596754 GCF_000816755.2 Arachis ipaensis | reverse complement strand
TACTGTTAAATATTCTGATATATCTATCTATAAAAGATAATAAAGTAAATAATAATTTTTAGAGAGAAACTTCACTTATTTTAATAGAATTTGTGATAAATAGAGAATATTTGATAAAAAATATATAAAAACTCAAAAAATAACAAATATTTTAATGTCTAAAACTACATTGTTTTTCTACTCAAGTGATAGTAATGAGATATGTACTACTGTAAATAATGAAATACATGGACAATTCAATTTCGTTTTGCACTATTTATTAATAGAAGGACATACATGTCTATCAATTGCTATTTTAGAGAATTTAATTGGTATTTTATTTTTAAAGACAAATTAATCCAAGATCAACATCTTCGACGATGTAATTGTCATGTTACTCTTATTTTTTATTAATAAAAGAACTATTCATACGGTTATCAGATTATTTTTATTTATTTTGATTTTTGACACAATTTACAAAATATTTATTATAAGAGTGAGATATTTTTAATGGTGCAATATCATTAATTATCTCATTTAATTTTTTTTTCTTAATAATGAAGATTCAGGGTTGTGGTAGGACTTTGGAGTTGGAAATGGCTTCCACCGTTGCTGGTTCATGGTAGAAAATCACATGATGTTAGTTCCCCCTTTCTCCTCCTCTTTTTGGTAAGTGGTAACCCTTTTTACTTGTTTATATTTATTTTACAAGTGTAATAGGCACGTGATAAAATTGAAATTATGATTTTAAATTTTTTTATTAAGATTAATTTAAATTATAATAATTTGATTAATAAAAATGTAATATATTATGTATTGTTTATTTTTTTAATCTAGTATTAAATGTATTAACTCTAAAATAGTTATTAATTAGTTTTAGTAATTTATTTTTTTCAATAAATCAAACATATATACTCAATGTGACCATAAATAACCTAGTAATACTTAGACCCAACAACAATTTTTTATATGTTGTTTTACTATCAAGTAAGAACATATCAAAATCAGCTCAAAATAAATAATAAATTAATAGAGAATTCTAATGCACAAAATTCTCTAATAAACAATAAATAATTTAAACCCGCTAAAAAATAACTCAACACTTTTCTTTGATACCTGCAAAACATATATCTGAAATAATATTATATCAATGTTAGTATACAGTTTTACAATCATCGACCGCATTTACTATACGTGACTCCTTCTTAAAAGTTATTCTACATACGTGTGCAGTCGAAAGATAAATTACTGGACTTTATTTTATTTTTCTAAATTACTATAATTATGCATTATTCATTAAATGCTACTTGTAATATAATTGTAATATTGTAATATAATTATAATAAAGATATTTTTCTAAAATAAATTTAGAAGAGAGAATAGTGTTTTCATTTTGGAGGAAAAATGAATTCGTGAGGAATTGATACTTCACTTTTATTAGTTGATAATGTATTAAATATTGATTTTATATAATTATAATAAAGATATTTTTCTAAATTAGTATAATCATGCATTATTTGTTAAATGTTAATTGTAATATAATTATAATAAAAATATTTTTCTAAAATAAATTTAGAAGAGAAAATAGTGATTTCATTTTAGAGGAAAAATAAATTCATGAGAAATTAACACCTCACTTTTATTAGTTGGAGGAAAAATCCAATTTTAATATATTTCTCGTTATTATATATTTTTCTCTAATCATATATCCACTGTTTTCTTTCCTTCGTTCCAGCATTTTGAATCTGAGTTTAACTTGTCGTAGTTCTCACTTCTCAGTCATTCTATTAGATGTAGTTGATAACTATTGAAATTCTTTGATTAACATAGGAGAAAAATATATTATTATATGATAGAATTAATATGAGTATATTTTGTTATTAAATACACAAAGTTAATGTAAAATAAAATTACACATAAAAAAAGCAAAAAAATAAAATTAAAATAGCAAAAATGATAAAAAAAATTATTTTTACAATTTTGTTTTGTCATTTTTATGTACAGAATATTAGAAAATAATAACTTTTGACTAAATTAATTTTGTATTTGTTGTATTCAAATTAAATAAGTAATAAGTTATATTATTTTAATTTATTCCTTAAATTTATATATCATAAAAATTAAATCAATATACACAATTTTAAATTGTGTGATACTTAAATATCTAATCAAATCAATTAGTTGATATAATTAATGCATCATAATGAATTGTATTTAATGAGTTAAACAAAATAAATTAAGAAACACTCTCAGAAACATGCTACGTTGACTCTATTATTAAATGTAAAAAATCGATTTTTATATAATAGAATCGATAATATAATAGACGGCGAGAAAGAGAAAGATAAACATTTTAGATTTTAGGTTGTTTCATTTGGATGTTGTTATGTGGGTATCACATTATTTTACTTATTCTACCCTATGGACCTTTTTGCAACTTTATTTCAGTATCAATAGAATTTCACTAGCTTTTAGTAATAAATTAAAATCCAAAATAAAATTGAAAAAAGTAAAGAATATAAAATTATTGATTGAAATTATTTTTTGTTATTATAACAGGTATTTTTATTTAATATACTAACACCGTACAAAATTAATCGTAAAAAAAGTATAAAATATAAATAAATATACTGAATTAAGAGATAAAATTATATTTGTTATCTCATTTTTACTTTTAGCAGCACAATAGAATATTATGTACTCAACATAATTTAAGATACAAATTATAATTAATTATACTTTTTATTTTAAAATATTTAAAATTAATCTTAATATAAATAAAAATAATTTAATATATTAAATAAATTAATAGAATAATATAAGTTAACAATTTTTTATTAATTTTGTTTTTTTTACTACCTTTAAAATTAGGGCAAAAAACAGAAATAAGCCAAAGGAGAAAATAATTTACGTGAATAAGCCAAAACGAAAACTGCTTCATGAATCTACCAACACACGTTTATATGTAGTTTGAATCAGTTTGGTTCGAATCAGTTTGGTTCGAACTCCATTTCTACATAATTCGAACCAGCTTGGTTCGAATTACAAACAAACACACGCACACACTAATTCGAATAAGCTTGGTTCGAATTACACACAGTATGATAGCTCATTAATATTTTAAAGAAGTCTCATAATTAAATATTTTGTTAGCTTTTTTTTAACGTATGAAATAAAATATATATTTTTTAATTTTTAAATTCTTAATTTTTTTAATAAATTTTTTAATATATTTTTTTAATAAATTATTAATTTTTTAACAGCATAATTCGAATTATACCATGAATTATTGTGTGTGTAATTCGAACCAAGCTGGTTCGAATTAGTGTGTGCGTGTTTGTGTGTGTAATTCGAACCAAGCTGGTTCGAATTAGTGTGTGCGTGTGTTTGTGTGTAATTCGAACCAAGCTGGTTCGAATTATGTGTGTGCGTGTGTTTGTGTATAATTCGAACCAAGCTGGTTCGAATTATGTAGAAATGGAATTCGAACCAAGCTGGTTCGAACTACATATAAACGTGCATTGGTGGATTCACGAAACAATTTTTGTTTTGACTTATTCACGTAAATTATTTTCTTCCTTGGCTTATTTTTGTTTTTTACCCTTAAAATTACGACTTTTTTTCAAAATTTGACCTGTGAAATAAAATTAGAGTTGTTGTTCTACACCACTAAAAAAAAATAATACTATACAATTACATTTGTACATATAACATATTCCTAAATTTTTGTATGCTAAACTTAAGATTCTGTATTTCTTTGTTTATGCCATAAATAAGTATTATTTACAATGATTCGTATTGATTTAAAAGTTTAAAAAAATTGAAAAACACTCTAAATAAAAAGCCAAATTAACTTTAATATTAAATTCATTAATACGATTTTAATTTTATATAATAGTTAGATAATAAATTAGTAAAAACAAATGGAAGGATGGCTTTAATTAGTATTTGATAAAATATTCATTTAGAATAATTAAAAAAAGTAAAAGTATGATATTATTAAAAATAATACATTTTTATGTTTAAAATACATTTAAATAAAATATTTGTAAAATATAAAATTTAGAATAACATAGCTTCATGAATATTAATCATTAATCAATTATGAACTAACATAAAATTATAATACAATTTATTGACAAAAAATAATCAATAATTAATATTAACAAATATAAAAATTATCCAAACACTTTGATTAAAAGTATGAGTGGTTAATTATTATTTATTATTAATAATATTTTGTTCATAACTAAAACTAAAAATATAATTATTCAGATTTAGATTTTAAAAGAATAAACATATAAGTAACAAATAATCTATTTTATCATGCATATTATAAATTAATGAATTAAACTAATTGATATAATGAATTATAATTAATTAATTGGTATACATTATAATAAATTATACGATATTTAAAAAAAAATAAAATGAATAAGAAAAAAATAAAAAGAAATAGAAGAGATAAAAGACTACAATAAAATAAATTAAGTGTGAGAGTTTTATTTTTTTTTTTACAAATTTTATATCACATCCGTTTCAATAATAATAAATAAAAATACATCAACTTGATATCTAAGAAAAAATGATGAGATAAAATCATAACACAGTTATAAAACAAAAGCTTAAATTAAACCATAATATCATTGCACAACACAAATTGAAAGTAATTTCACACTATAATATACCACACAAACAGGTAATTAAATGACTTAAGCTTAATTATAGAATTTTTTTTATTTATGCATACATGATAACACTATGGTATAAATGCTTCATGGATAACATATCATATATTGCTCTGAATGATGAGCACGGGAGTTGAAGAGTGTGTGGTGGTTTGTGTCCACGATAGTTGACTTCTTGCGACGATGCCTCATAGGAAGAAAAAGAATTGTTGTAAAAGCTACTTAATGAAAGAGTAATTGGTAAATGAATGATATTTTCTTCTAGCATATATGGTCTTTTATAGTGGTAAAATAAAAATGGAAGGAATATATAATAGAGAATAGGAAAGTTCATTTTGGAGGAAAAATAGAGTCACGAGAGATCGACATCTCACCTTCATTAGTTGGGGAAAAACCCAGTTTTAGTATATTAAGTAGATTTTTAATTTCTAAGTTGGATTTTTTTCCCGACATGCACTGTGCGTCTGCAAAGTTTGATTTCTTCTGTAATTGTGTTTTGTCGATTTTTAATAAATCGATGGTGATTTGATTCTAATGGTTTGGAAGTGAAACCTACTCCTTTTTGCAGGTACCGGTCTTTCTAAAAGTGCATCAAAGTGTCTTCTATTAAATAATTTTTGAGAATAAAGACAAATTAAACTCTGTAAATTGAAGAAGAAATAGAAAAGAGATAAACTTTTCAAAAAGGAAATTGCTTACAAAATAAAAACTAATTTGCACTGAAATTAAAAAGAAAGCAATAAAATGCCTTTAATTGGATCAAAGGACTTTGACATAAAAGATTAAAAATGCAGAAGGATAATTGAACAATGAAAATAAAGAACACTTGGAAAATAGATTACTTGAAATGTTAAATTTACAGAAAAGTAAATTGAAAGAATGAAAAGATGGAAAGAATCCTACAAAAAAGTTACTTGATTGTAGACTTAGGAATTCACTGCGATGTGAGTGTGTTTAAGAAGAGGCCCTTGAAAGGATATATGCCAGTTAAACATCATGGATGAGCGGATAAGAGATAAGATGGTTACAGGGTTGTCCATGAAAATTGGTGATGGGCGAAGGACTCGATTCTGGGAGGATGTATGGCTACTATGTGGTTCTCTGAAAGACCGGTTTTCGAGACTTTTCTCTATTTCAAACCAGTGTGGATCTGTTATTGGGGATTGTGGGTTTTGGGATGGGATAGAGTGGATTTGGAATTTCCAATGGAGGCGAGAGCTTTTTCAGTGGGAGTTGGAGCTTCTGAATCAATTACATGAAGCTTTGAGACCGGTGAAATTAGTAAATCACAGAGAGGATAGAGTGATTTGGAAATATGATAGGCAAAGTGTCTTTTCAACTAACTCATTTGTGCAGGTGATGCAGGTTGAAAGGCTTCCAGAGGAGGTGACCAGCTACAACTTCACAAGCACCATTTGGAAAGGTCTGGTTCCACAAAGAGTGGAGCTGTTTGCTTGGTTTGTTTTAATAAGCAGGGTGAACACTAAAGAAAGACTGAGCCGATTTGGAATTATCAGACAGGAGGACACTGTGTGCGTGTTATGTAATAATGAGTTGGAACATGTATATCACTTGTTTCTAGGATGTGAATTTGCTTGGCAGGTGTGGAGTGCTTGGATATCAGGATTCGACTATCAATGGTCTTATCCGGGTTCGCTGAAAGAGCACTACCTCAGTTGGACAGAAGAACCAAAGAGTAAGGGGAATCGTGAGCAGCGACTAAGGTGTTTTTGTGCCGTCATTTGGAATATATGGATGGAAAGAAATAGAAGGATCTTCCACGATCAAAGCAGAGGTGTTGAAGAAATTATCAGCATGACCATGACAAGCGTTAATGAGTGGAGAGGTGATGTTCCCTCTTGTTGTTGATGGCTATGCCGGAGATGACAGGGGAACCTTTATGTGTTTGGGTGTCTTCATTCTTAAGTAGGTTTCTTTTAGGTTTTATGTGTTTTTGCTTGACTAGTTCTGATCGCTCCACTCTATTGTGTTGAGCTCTTACGTTAAAAAAAAAAGTTTTTTTATGAGTAAAAGTTCCAACCCTTATTTCCTAAGACTTCCTAGTATTTATAATCCACCTTACATAACTGACGATTAATTACAATTGATTACGAGATTACAACTTTGAATACAATTCCTCTTGGTAACCGTTCCCGCTGCTTGATTACAAATGTTTCCCATGATTTTCTCGTGTGATAGAAGCATCTAACTGTTCCACTACCATAACTATTTGACTCGCCTATCGAATATCTTACTCGATTGCTCATTTTGAATTTCTTATTCGATTAGGCTTATCCAACTAACAAATCAATCGAAATCCAACCTGCGCCAATCACCTTTAACCCCACGCTTACGCGTACACCTTCTCGAGAAATTGTCTCTGACTTATTCCGAATCAACTTACTTCCATCGAAAATATTTTTCGATTAACAAATTGCCCCATTGGATTAATGTGTTTGCCTTCGATAACATTATTAGAAGATAAAACACTTAATCCAAAAATTGAAAACGTCAGTTTTCAAATCAGTAATAATTGTCATTTAAACTCCCCATTACTACTGACCCACTCGACACGTCTCCCGAAACGTGTGCTATCTCTCTCTATCACTTCATCTTCCTCACGAAGTTACCTCTATTTGCGTCCCTTTCACAGTAACAACAACAGTAATAATTTAAATCCATTATTCTCACCTTTGTTCAAATCCTTCGAAACTCATTATTCTCTGAATCCTCCTTACACCAAAAGTTTCCTCACAAAATCCTCAACCTTTAGTCTCCTTTTTCCTATTCAACCATGGCTGGTTCCTCCTCTCATGCTGCCACCCAAGACAAGGTAAAGGTCCCGCAGCAGACCGCCATCTCCACTAGCCCTTCGCATTCTTAATCAAGTCAATGATGAAGTCATTGACGATCCCCATTTGCAAATCAATGATACCAGAATCTTAATCCCCTTCACAATCGGTACAGAAATGCACTGTTTTCTCGGACTAATTGAATCCCTTGAGAGAGCAAACAAAAAACTTTCTTTCTTCCCCAGCACTGAAGGGGAAGATTTGTTGATAAACCAGACTTTTAACATCTCTCATTTCATCAATCAGAAATCCTTTAGGAATAATCCAAAAATTAATTCTCGAGGATTCGATTTCACAACTTGGTACCAATGCCTTGAACCCACAAAAAGTACTGACTGGGGAGCTTTAGGAATACAAGAACTACTAAGGCTCTCTCATTTCTCACTTGCAACATACTCTTGGATGATTGGGGCTATGACTTATTTCTACAACAGGACAACCAACAACTTGTAAGTCCTAAAGACATTGTTTCGATTCCTGTAAACTTGTAAGTCCTTAGCGGTAATTCTGGCCAAGGCAACAACTTTGTGGTTTGTCCAAGGGTTGTCAGTATTGAATATATCATTGCACCTATGTCTCCATACCCACCAAAGCCCTGCACCAAAGGACGCCTCATTGTTAGCCAAGGCCTTTCGAAACCACTCTTCAAAAGCAGTACCAGCCGTCGAGTCTAGGATACTAAGATCCAACATATGCCAAATTGCCTTTGATCGTTCACAGTCTCTAAGGCAATGCTCCATAGTCTCCTACGCCTTGTTACATCTCTTACACATATCTGAAGAAGCTAAATGCCGCTTGAATCGAAAGATCTCAGTTGGTAGAGCATCATATAAGCCAAGCCACATAATAAATTTGAACTTCTCCAAAATGTTTATATTCCACAACCAGTTCTAATTTAAACACACTAGTATAATATAAGTATATAACGTCCCTTAAGGAGACAAAAGTAAAATCATGTGAAAATAATCGACATTTTATATTTATTTATTTATTTTATTAAGTTATTTATTTTGCTTAGTGCAGAATCAAGGGAGCTTTTCCCATAATATGCACCAAGACTGCGTTCCTTACGTCTTTGCCTTCAACAGCCATAACAACACCACAAAACACTTCACTCTCGCATTTTCTTGTTCAATTCCATTACATCTCTCTCTCTCTCTGCATTTCAACCCGCCATTTTCCACATTCTTTTGCCACACAACAAATTAAGGTAACCACTTTTCAAGTCTCTTTTCTTACGTGAAGCATGTGATTAGTGCATTTCTTTGTGTGTTTTTCAACTTTCAGTGTTCTCTGTGATCGTGGTGAGAGAAGAAGCTTCTTGACCTTTTATGCGATTTTATTTTATAAAAGAAGAAAGTGAAAAAAAAAAGAACCGTTTTGAACTGAATCATTGATAATGGAGTTTCAGTTCCTTCCTATTTTCTTGGAAGTAACAATGTGCATCGAGAATAAATCTTAAAGAGCCCCGTGTGAACAGAAAAAATGAAGTTATGGAGTTGTTAGATCTGCGAAAAACTTTGCAACCTTTTTTTAGTTAATGTTACTGTGTTGTTTTTGTTAACTACTAGTGAGTCTCTTTGATTGCTGTTTCTTGTTCTTGTGATACTGATCATTGCTGAAGCCTTGGAAAAATTTAAAGAGCCCCGTGAGAACAGAAAAAAATGAAGCTCTAGCTCAAACAAAGCTTCTCCCCCTAAAAGAAACAATAGCTAACAGTAGCTCTAGATTGAGGCATTTTCTGCTGCTTAAGTGTTATTCTGTGCTAAGGATGTAATTAGTTCCATTAACTACTTTCTTTCAAGTTTCTTTGTTAAATTTGCTGTTACATGTGATTGCTAGGTTGATATTGTTGGTAATTGCATGACTAATATTTTCTATTAATCTGATTCGATTGTGTACGAAGCAAAAAAGGCTAACTTTATTAAGCTTGTGGGGTTAACTTAACTGTTGTTATTATGCAGGAGATTTTTTCTAACATGTCAAGCGATGAGGATGTGTTGGGAATCGGCAAGAATATTGTCCTCAGCGGCAAGCAACCAGCTTTGAGGGGTATTACCCCTTATATACTATGGGAAAGTTTTCACATGTGCCAGACCACTTTATTGACATATTGCTATGCCATGAAGCAGAGCTATTGAGATATATATTAAAAAATTTTAAAGGTGTAGATGAATTGGCAAAATAATGTTGTAGAGTAGGTAGAAGAATGGTGTAGGCAATTCTCTTTACCGGTAGAAGCGTGAACCAAAATAGACCCATTGATAATTACTTTGTTTGCACTTCAGGCTGTTTTTGTCATTTTTCGTAGGCAATATTTAAGGCTGAGCTATCAGCTACAAGCCTACAAGTACAAGCCAATGGAAACGATTGGGCCATATATTTTTGGTGGGTAGCGATTCGGGCTACGGGGAATTTGAGGAAATAATAGGATCACCTTCATTAAAGATAAGGCAAAA
This sequence comes from Arachis ipaensis, assembly GCF_000816755.2. Lineage (NCBI taxonomy): Eukaryota > Viridiplantae > Streptophyta > Magnoliopsida > Fabales > Fabaceae > Arachis > Arachis ipaensis. Next base: position 3,586,776 of record NC_029793.2, on the reverse strand, counting down.
TATCATTGGACAGCAGGATGAATTATTTAAATTATAACTATGCAACCGTAGAAGTTAAGGTAATTGATTAAAATTAAAATTCACAAGGTAGGTTCTGTTTTACAGAAAAAAGAATTAAGAGTTTAGCTAAGTTATATCTTAAAAATATATGTTTAAATTATTTTTAATAAAATTTTTTAAATTTTTTACTTTAATAAATGAACAACAAATGTATTAAAAAGTAATTTTAGAGTATAAATTAGATAAAACTAAAAATAATGGTTGACTCCTTGGTATTTTTCTTTGTTATTTTTGTCAATGTTATATTATTAATATATAATAATTTAATGAATGAAACTATGTTAACGAAATAAATAATATTAGGTGAAAAGTTTAATTTGAAAAATAATTCATAAATGTAGGTTCTATTATAATATATACAAGAATAAAGTATCGTTTTTGTCTCCAACGTTTGGGGTAAGTCCTATTTGTGTCCCTAACGTTTAAATCGTCCTATTTGTATCCTAACGTTTATAAAAGTGATTCAATGTTATCCTACTATCAATTATACTAACAAATCAGATTATGTTTTTCAATTATTCTTACTTGGATGCATTCATTTTCAATTAGGTCTCACTTGAATGTGTTCGATTTTAATATTATACTCACTATTTGTGTTTAGATTTAATTATGTCCCTAGAAAAGTGAATTATGTAAATGTTGTAGGAATTAGTTTTAACTTTGATGAACTATTTTTCGGAGTGAATCATCAATTCTATCCCAGACATTTGTATTCTAACTTCAAGAAGAGATTTTTAAAACTCAAACTAAAGCGTTTATGATGTGTAATTGACGGCAGGATAACATTGAATCACTTTTATAAACGTTAGGGATACAAATAGGACGATTTAAACGTTAGGGACACAAATAGGATTTACCCCAAACGTTAAGGACAAAAACGATACTTTACTCTATATACAAAAATAAACGTTAAGTCATTCTCGTGCTTCTCTTTGATATTATTGTTAAGGTCAAAGACGAATAAAAATAATATTAACAAATAATAATTTAATGAATAAAACTAAAAAAATAATATTAGGTGAAGAGTAGAATTTATAAATAGTGAAAGTAGTCCGTAAAATATTTTTAAATTACATGTTGACTTATCAATATCTTTTATGTTCCTTTTTTAATAGAAACACCTCCCTAGTTACTTGTTAGTATTAGAATCATGTATATACATTATCATATGTAAAATAGAAGGTGAGTTCTACGGTATCTTTGTTATGGTACTTAAATTGCCTAACTTTCTTTTTAAAGTAAAAAATAAAATATTTAAAAAAAATAAATTATATAAAATTTATTAAATATTATTTATTTACTTTTTTTAGTAACTTAAGTACAAAGTGATAGACACCATAGTATTCGCCAAAATAAAAAACGGCGTTAAAAAAGGAATAAGTGATAGTTGAATTAACTCAGATAGCCACATTGCATAAAGTAGTAATGTTTATTCTAAACACATCAATATTGCAATGGCGAAAGAGAACACAACATGATGTGGCTGCAACGTGATAATTAACATTAAAAGCTTTTTGATTATAATTAATTAAAGGGATATCTTAAGAAGATTCTAAAATACCGAAATTTTGAGTCATACAAGTTTAAAAACCAAATTAAAAGACAAGCCAAGTAAAGAAAGCCTAATAATTAAGAGTAGTAGATCAAAGTTTTGCATTACATAAAATAGGACCGATAATAAAAAAGTAGTATGAATCTAATTTTTAATGAAAAAGTGATCATTAATTATACAATAACATTAAAAATTTTCATCTTTTAATCAATCTTTTATTATATGAATTTAAAAAAAAATTAAAACAAACATATCCAATAAATATGATGTTTGATATATTCTTTTTCAAATTTTAAAATACAAATTTAAAATACTAAACATTAGGTAATTTAAATTTAATTAAAAGATAAAAAATAAAATTAAAACAAATTCTAAAACATACGTTGATACCTTGATTTTTGTTTTTATTTTTAGTGTGTCTTTTTATAGATAATTAAATGTGTAAAATATTCCAATGTACTTTTATTTAGTTTTTTTTATTGAATTCTTTTTCCTCTTTTTTGATTTAGAAATTAGAAGAATGTAGTTTAATTTAATTGTAGAGATATCAATAATTTAACAATGTGTAACATATTGATTTATCAAAATAATATGTGTATTTATATATGAATACATGATGATTAATTTTGGTAATTAATTTTAGTATCTAAATAACATTTTTTATTTTTTAAAGATTAATAACTTGTACATAAAAAATTTTAAAAAAATGACCCAACTAATGGCCCACCCCACAGCGCGCCCCAACAGCTTCCACTCTTCCAACCTTCAGCTTGGCTAAATTTATCAAATACTGCTATGGTCGTATCTTGTATTAGCCATTATTACGTCTGATTTTTTTGTCTTTTACTATTACATTTCAGGGATTGTTTTCTAATTCCACTAATAGTTATAAGACAAAATGTAAATGTGCTACCGGACCATACGTGGCATAGCAGTGTGCCAGTAAAGTTGGCTGGTATAGGTGAAAACCTTCCTATACTATGTACTCTTTATGTATTCTCACTATATAAAAAATATTTGTTGAGTTATTACTCCTATGTACTCCTTATGTATTTCTATTATATAAAAAAAATTACAAATAAAAAAATAATCTAGGGGCTCTTCTGAAGAGGAAGGGTTCTATCCGAAATCCCCTTCCAACGAACAGGATAACGAGCAAGACGATAAGTCATATGAGGATCCAGAAAGACGGAGAAAGTTATTAAATCAAGATAGGGAAGAGCTTGATCACCAACTTCCAGACCTGTTAATGTCTGATTCATTCTTTCTGGTTTTAGCCAAGTGGAGTAACCCCACTATTGTTGATAGTGAGATTTTGATTCAGGAAGCTAAGAAATTGATAGATGTTCCGGTTCCATTTATTGGAATCAATGTCCATGACTTTTCAGATTTTGAGACACTCTTACAGGATCATCTGATTGCACCTCCGTGCACGGTGCTCTTACGAGGATCGCGATGTGTTGAACATTATGACTATATTGGTACCTCTGCTGCTGACTGTTACCATGGTACAAAGAGTTTAGGAAAGAAACAAAGAATTATTTAGAAAAGTATTATTTTTGTTATTCATATTTCTCATTTGTATTATAAAGTTCTTACCAATATATAGACCAAGAGTACGCTAAGAGTACACTCGTTATAAAATAATATCCTAATAAATTACATTGATTTTTTTCTAATTCTCTTTAATATTTTTTCTAATTTTGTTTCCTAATTATAATATTCTAATATTGACATTGCTAGATTTACCAACATAAGGATTGAGGCTGCAAATAGTGATTAATTGGATATCACAAGAAAAAATGTCAACAATTTCAATGCTGATTTGTAAGGTCTCCATAATGGAGCAGACAGCAGTAGATGGCATTCAATGTACAGGATAGTACGTAAGAAAGCAAAGTTTCTTTTTGACATTTTTTGGGGAACAACATTATGTATTTGGCATCCCTTTGATGCTGCACATTGTCTGACTCCTCTAACTGATATTCAAAGGGATTGAGATGTGTTCTTATATGGTTTAGTCCGATATATCAAGGTTTAGGGTTTGTTTGGATGAGTTTTAAGAAAATATTTTTTTTCGAATTATCTTTTTTTAAAAGATCTTATAGAGAAGTAAAAGTAATTTTATGTTTGAATATCTCATATAAAAAGGTCTTTTTATTCTATCAATTATGTTTGGGTATAACAATATAAAAATATTTTTTTGTTTATTTATTACATAAAAAATATCTTTTTTTAAAGAAAAAAAGATCTTTTAAAAAAAGATGTAAACTACAACTTCTCAAAAAAGATTTTTTTTTTTTATTTTACTAGTGGGACTTGCTACACATACAAGTTTTTTTGGCATACAAGTTTATACAAGTTAATCCTAACTCAATAAAATTCACTTTTATAATGCAAGAAAGAAAAGGAAGAGTTTGAATTATACAAAATTTATCAATATACATACGCCAAAAATTTTTAAACAATACAATATAAATGACTTGTATGAACTTGTATGTATAAATAACTTGTATGTGAAGAATAATTTTTACTAGTGTTTTTACTTTTACTACTAAAAATTTCCCAAACATGTTAAAAAATAAAAAAAGATTTTTTTCATTAAAAAAAGATCTTTTTTTTTTTACAAAATAATGGCGTCCAAACATGCACTTAGGGCTTGTTTGGGTGAATTTCTAAAAAAAATCTTTTTTCGAGTTATCTTTTTTTAAAAGATCTTATGGAGAAGTAAAAGTAATTTTATGTTTGAATATCTCATATAAAAAGATTTATCAATTATATTTGGGTATAACAATATAAAAATATTTTTTTGTTTATTTATTACATGAAAACATCTTTTTTTTTAAAGAAAAAGATCTTTTAAAAAAAGATGTAATACGCTTCTCAAAAAAGATATTTTTTTTATTTTTCAAATGTTTTTACTTTTATTACTAAAAATTTGCCAAACATACTAAAAAATAAAAAAAAAAGATATTTTTTTAATAGAATAATGACGCCCAAATAAAAACTTACTCTTTCATATTTGATGGGATATTTTATCCCAATTTAGTTTTTATACTTTTATCCATGTCAAAAGTCACTTTTTTTCTAAACAAAAAGTGCTCTCTTCATTCATGTGATGGTACTGCATCTTTGTGAGGAAATTCTAGCTCACATATGCTTTTTCTTTCTTTGGATGCATGTAGTATTTTTACTTCTATGATAAAACGTACCATATATTCAAGTTAAGATGTTATAAGTTGTTGGTGCATGCATTATAGGCACAATTTTAAAACAGTATTCTAGACTCGGAAATAATTTCTAAAGCAATGATGCACTCAATCATGTGCAGGTCCTTGACAATTATGGTAATGAAATGTGATATATATGTTTTTATTTCTATGATACTCAGTTTCAAAAGTTTGCTAGAAGATGTTACACAATACTTTACTATACATAACTCTCTTTTTGCAGGGACTTCATGCCTGAGCTAGCTCAGGAGAAGATCTTCTCTCTAATTGCTTAAAGTTATTATTTGCTTTAATTTCTTTCTTCGTTTAGTTCTAATTGTTTGTTGTGTGATTGTGATCGATGTGATTTAGTGTTTCAGTATTACTATGTTTGTATATATTCCAAATGGCATGAAAACTTGTGTTCATCAATGATATTTTAACTGTACTGAGTGCAAAAAAGAAAAAGAAAAATAATTAAGCTCTTTCATTTCCTTTTTTTTGCATCTTCGAAGCTGGAGTTACATTTGGTTTAGACAATTCTTAGGCCTATGTTACAAAACTTTAACAAAAATACTTGGATTATTATGCTGAAAATAGAGAAGAAAAAATGCTTATTCCACTGGCTGTTATTTTTTTTCCCTCAGGAATCTCAGGTCAGTTTTCTCTTATATTAAGGAAATTCCCTCTTCTATTTATGTTGTGTTTATGTTAAAGTTAAACAAACTTTCAGCAAAAAAAAAACGCCACCATATATCTGTGAATTTTCAGGCTCGTGTTCTCTACAGGGAATGGAGTATGTGCTGCATGTCATTGTTTTGGGATAATGGCTGCTGGTGGTGTGCTCTCAGGAGAAATTCATCATCACATGTTTTACAAATTTAAGCAAAGTGATTCTGCTGATGCCAAATTAATTGTCACACTTCAAACTATGACAAGGTAATTGTTTTAAATATAATTATGTAATTCCTTTTTTTGTTAAACAAAATTTTGGCCGTTGTCCATGATTTTTTTTTAAAATTCAATTTCTGTAGAAACTTTTTTTCTTTTGGTTTAAAAATATTTCAAGAGTTTAACTAAAAAGTATATTAAGGGTAGTTGTTACATTTCCAAGTACTAAAACTTAATTTTATTTTAATAAATGTATTACAAACTTTAACGCTCGATTTGTCCATAAAGATTATTTTTTCTATCATCACCTTAACATTTAATATAACAAATTAATTGTGGGATCAGAATCAATCTTCTTGAGTTGTTTTTGTATTAAAATCTGAATAAATATGATAAATTACATGAACTATATACAAATGACATGAGATCCACAAAATTTATTAAATATTTTTTGTATTTTGGTTAACTTCAATAAACAAGTAGTTAAACCATAGAATTTGAAACTTCTTGAGTTTGAAATTTGATCTTAGCAAGCTATTATGACTGGAGCTGCTCCAGTAGTACTAGAAGTCTTTTTTTAAAAGTGATTATTAATGTGTTGATGTCCAAGATATACATGATTTTTGTTCTACAATGTTGCTAATTTATTAAGATTGTTTTTATTTGGACAATCTAAAAGTTTTTCCAATAATTTCTGTTGTACTAATCTAAAAATTCTTATTTTTTTAAATTATTTTTTTTGTGCACATTTTCTTGGTGTTATTTATCTGTGTCATGTGTGTGTTTGATATGCAAAGTATCATGGAAGACAACAACTACTTTCCCATATATGCTTATTCTGAACTGTGAAGTCCTTGCTGAAATTTTCTTTTTTCCCTTTTAGGAGCTATCAATCTTATAACTGTATGTGATTAATTTGTAACAATTCACTTGCTCATACAATGTTTATATATTTGTCTTTGTGAATTTTGGGAAAGAATTAATGCTAATATTTCATTTTGAGCCGTTAATTTTCTCTCTTTCTGTGTTTCTTTTTCTTTCTTTATACATACCAAAAATGGATGCTGAAATGGTGGCATATATTGGAGACTAACATTGCAAGAGTGTGAGGTGGAAAGTAGTTGTTCCTTCAGGTGTTGATTCCTGATAATGTAGTTGCCCTAGTGAGCTAATACTCATTCTATTATGTCTGCTAACAAGTAGAGAGGAATGGTAAGTACTCTCACTACATTTTTGTAGACCAAGCATTTTTAGTTTTCATGCCATTTCATATTTTTGTAATAGTTTGCTGGCATTTTTATTTTGATTCGAGTTAGTTCAACAATCTGCGAATCCATAAAAAAAGATTAGCCCAATAAAAATTAGTTGCATTTGACTTCACTCCTCCATGGTACATGAACTTGGATATTTTTTTTATATAAGCTTTACTAAAAGAACAATTAAAAGTCTTGATTATAGTTATACATATTCTTATTTCTTTTAATATGGTGAATCCCACTTGCTTTGATATTTTAAATTTTATTATACATGAAAACTAAGTTTCTTCTGTTTATGAAGAGAAACATCGCATTTTAAATCAATAAAAATTTATAAATAGTAGTTAATTTGTTTCAGATCTTGAAAAGATTCTTCTCCTTCCATAATTGTATGAGCTTCTTCAACGGATTGTTGTTAGTAAGCTTCCTCATGAGGTTTTGATAATTTTTTTGGTGTTATATGTATTTCAGCTCATCTTGTCTTGAATCTGTGCAATTGAGATTAAAAAAAGTTGTCCATAATAAACAAATTTTTTTTTCATTATTAGAAAGTTAAAACAATATTAGTAGAGTTGATTATATTGATAATTTAAAATGAATTTAAGTTCAATTTTTTTAATGTTATGATTTTATGATTTTATTGGTATTATCTTAATAATATTGAATTTTTTAAAAGAGAAAATAAAAATAAAAGATTCCTTAGATTTGGAGTTTTAATTTAAAGTACGACGGTTATTGATATATTTCTTGTAAAAATTGCAAATCAAATATGTATCTATTTTTTAAATACTTAATTGGTCTTTATCCTTAATTTTTAAATGCTGAATGGTATACATAAATTTGACATATAACATTTATATATTTTCTGTGATCACGTTAACAATTAGTATAAATAAATTAATTGTGGGATCAAAATCAATCTTCTTTAATTATTTTTGTAACACCCTACTATACTTAATCTTATGCTTAAGTCATAAGACTGAGATAGTAAGGTATTACGACCTCTAAAAGTAGTAATATATATATAATAATAGAGAAAAGATACTTAACTAGGAGCCTTGAAAAATGGGTAAAACAAAAATCGCAAAACAAAAAGCGCAACGCTCAGGAAAGGATTACTTGCGTGCTAAGAAACCTAATATGAACAATGAACACACATAGGTATCCCCAAAATATACCAAAATACCAAAATAAACTCCTATCTCTCCCTCAACCTCTAAGAGGAGCAGCATACACAAGTTACTTGGAGAGTAAGCTAAACAAATATATACATATATACAACCAAAAACCAAAATACACCCAAGGACTACTTCACTTCCCAAGATCCAGACGTCTAGCGAGGAGCCTCTCGACCTGCATCTGAAAAACAACAATACAATATGGAATGAGAACCGGAGGTTCTCAGCATGGTAAAAGTGCCACGCGCATAAGAAATACGGTCCTGAGAATGTCATAGGCAATCCTAGAACTCCGTTATTCAATTATCCAACTTAAGTACTAAACAGAAGCCATAAACAGGGGTAGGTATTCTAAATCTGCCTAACTTACTCAAGTTCAAGCTTAACCTAACACCAAACCATTTCCTCCGTTTCCTCCATCCTTTCATCATTCAGAATGCAACAGAAACAAGCAACCAAACAAGTTCACGCACAAGTAATGATCAAATAGTACAAATAGCAAGAATAACAAATAGCGGGTAATATATATCAATTAGGCATACCCAGAAAATGCATAGCAATCAATACAAACAAATGCATATGATGCATGCCTGTCCTATGGCTGATGGGGCCATCTGTCGGTTATCCAGCCAACCCGACAAGTCCGAAAACCTTAGACTGTCCCCCGTCGCGCATCCCCAAGAGTCTATGCATAGAGTTCACATTCATATTTCATAAAATCACTCAATGGGGGCTATCCATACCCGGAAATTTATACGTGCACGGTCACCCTTACGACGTAGGGTCAACAGAGTATCGAGATTCAACCTGGAACACGTGATGGCGAGCCACGGCTCTTACCCAGGGAACTCGTATCTCAGATAACATTATTCATAAGCCATTTCATAGTCATAATCATTATTTAATCATTCATCAAGCCATGGCATATTAACTCATTTTATTAACAACCTCCCTTTCACATTTTTCATCGTCATTCCCTTATAATTCATCTTGATTACCCTTTCCGGGTCCTGACCAAACTTTTTATCAAACTCTACTCATCCTTCTTAATATCGAATAATCTTAAAATCAACCCAACTCTAACATTAAATCAATCACATCACACGAGGATTGAGTTTTAACTTCTCGAACTCATGACTATCACTAAGACATCCTCGACACTCTATTTTCTTTTCTGTTTCTAATATAGCAAATGAACTCAGAATTGCACAAACTTTATGTCCAGGCGTTCATATTGAAATAAGCTTTCTAACAAACTAAATATCATAATTTTTTGATTTTTCTAACCTCAGGAATAAAGGAAAAACCGTGACTGCTCTGCAGTACATAAAACCAGAAAAACAGCAGCAGCATGTGATATTCAAAATTCAATATAAAATCCAAGTTAAATCCAATGACTTTGAAATTTAATGTAGTTAAACTTTACTCATCCAGGTTTCTTTTTCAATTAGTTCTGAGTCAATACCATTTTTAATGAAAAAAGTTACATTACCTGGAAGTTAAGTAAAAATGAGACAAAATCTATTTTAAAAACCAACAAGCTTAGTACCTTTCAATTGGAATAACTTTTATTACAAAACTCCAATTAAGCTAAATTTTGATTTGAGAACCCCTAGCTCATCCAGAAACAAGTGTGTCTTGGTTGCAACCCAATTTCTATTTAATTCTAAGAGTTACAAGCATTGGAAGTTGATGCATAGCTTGCTAAAATCTGTTTCTTTTCAATTTTGATCACCAATATTCAAAAATTCACAGCTCCCAATCCTCAACTCTTAAAATTATGAAATTTTAGATAAATAAAGCAAGTTAATCAAATTTTATAACAAAATTAGTTTCGCTCCAAAACTCAACTCGTAGAAGTCGCAGCAAGACAAACAAGTTGCTGCCCTGTTTGATCTTTTCTGCTGCTGGACAGATTTAACAACCTAATTTTAAAAATTTGCCATGAATTGTATATTTAACAAAAAGGTCCCAAATTTTCCAGTTTAGTTCCTTATATTCCCAAGTTTAGCCCAAACTTAGTCTCATGTAATTCCGATCATTACATAATTAGTTACAGCATATACAATACCACCACAACACAACTCTGCATCTTTATTAACAAACACCAATTCTAATCCATCATAAATAAATATAAGAGCACACCTCATAATTCTAATATATAAATTAACACATCCAAACATAACAACTCAATACCCAAATTCCTAAATTCAGAAATTTTATTAGGGTTTAAGATCTCTTACCTTTACCCACTGATCCTTGGGCAATACCCACAAGAAATCAAGTCTAGTGGATCCCTAAAACATGAAAATCATCAAGGAATTGAGTTTCTCAAACCTTAAACCCGAAATTCATATACCAGCAGAAATGGAGCTAGGAAAAAGCAATTCACTTACTGTTTTATTTGAATAGAATTGAAGAACTCAATGAGCCCGACGCGTGGCCGTAAACGGCTCGTCAATCGGAGCTCTGGATCAAAAGTTATCAAAGAAAGAAGATCAAGCTAGGTTTTGGAATTCATTCTCTTCTTCTCCATGCATTTACGCTGCTTCTGTTGTGTTCTAAGGCAGAAAATGAGCTTTAGCTCATTTATATACTGGGCTGGTTGGGCCCGCGGGCCTGGTTTGGGCCCGGTTCAACCGGCTCGGCCCATTCGGCTCAATTTTGGGCCAAATTTTTCGAAAGTGATATCAAAATTCTCGTTTTACCGAGCTCTATCCTATTCTGATATTAGTTTTGCATATTTAATTTTCCTATTGAAAATTCAATTTATTGACTAATTATATACCGATTTTAGCAGGGTTTACATCCTACCCACCTAATTAGGAATTTTGTCCTCAAAATTCAGAGTGCGTTACCTGAATAGAGGTGTGGGTAGTCCTTCCGCATCTCTGTCTCAAGCTCCTAGGTATATTCTTCAATACTAGCCCAACACCAAGCTACTTTCACTAAGAAAGTCTCTTTCCCGTGTAAACGCTTAATGCTGGTATCATCAATTCTAACGAGAGTTATTGGAAACGCCAGATCTTCTCTCACTTGAATTAATTCCGGCTTTAGGACATGACTAGGATCAAAATTGTATTGACGAAGCTGCGATACATGAAACACATCATGCAGGTTCGAACAATGTGGTAGTAAAGCGATCCTATACGCCATTGGTCCGATGTGATAGGGATTTAGCTTTTTAGTTTTTTTTTTGATTGATCATCCGATTCTAGTTCATTGAAGTGATCTTCAGAAATAGGTATCCTCTTCCTTCCAACTTGATAAGTCTTCCTCTTAGATCTGCCTAACTCTTTTGTCGGTTTCCCTAGTGAGAATTCTAACTCAGATTTGCGTAACTTCATCTCCGTTGTCTTGGCTATCAAATTCAGGAACTAAGACGTTCAATGTTCCAATTTTCGGTTAATTCAAAGGTGTTTAGCATACTGTGAAGTCTCACCTTCTCCCTGATGTATAGTCTCTTTGATATCCCCAATAAGTGGTTTACTCCGATGGGCAAAACGGGTCTGGTCGCTTGATCCACAGTTCCCTAATAGTATCACCTTTTATAGATTTAGTTTGACTCCTTTAGCTATACCCTTAATATCCAATTTAAAGTTCCAACTTATCTAGCCTTCCATTCTCCGAAATTTATATCCAAGCATTTCCCCAAAAATCTCTTACTCAGGGCATCTGTTACCACTTCACGATGTTGTATTTACACGTATCCTAAACCCCTCTGGTAATGTATCGCACTAATTCCGAGTTGTTAAATAAGTTCGGGTATTCTAATTACTGGATTTGGGGTTAATCCTTCTCTTGGAGTTTGAAAACTCTCTTCATATTTGGGTATCTATGTAACCGGTGTATTTTTAGTGCATTAAACTAATCATAGGCTTTGTGGTCGACAAGAATTTAAAACTCCAAAACTCTTTTTGACGGTGCACGCTTACCTGCTTCATCTTCCGTATCCAAAAGTCATGCTCTTAAGGAATCAACATCTCCACAGTCACAACTATATTTTATACATAATACTAATATAGGCTCGAGTTGATTTTCAAAAGGACATTAAGCTCGAAAAATGAATGAGCAATACAAACGGTGTTCGTAATGAGTCAAAAAGGAAATTTTGTACACGGTTGTTCAGGATTATACCGAAATGATGGAATACACAAGGAGAGGAATCTAGGTGCATCTCAAGAAAAGAGTTCAAATTAGAGACCTTTGGTAGGAAGAACAGAGCGTACAGAGTCAAAGAAGTCTCAGCTGATTCTGAAGAACATGGTTTGCGAATAGGGGCAACTCTAGTCATAGCGAGCACACAAGATTCAAGGATTACGCGCTTATACCAAGACAAGCTCAGACTCATCCTAGAAGAAATAATATTCATGTGCACAAGGAGTAAAGTTAGAAAGGTAGTCAAGCTATTTAGGAAGAGCTCCGGATCGAATGTCAATGTAGGTTTCAAAAGAAGGATTAGATCGAGTCACGAAGGTTCGTTAGCACACTCTCTCTGCATAAGGTTTCCTACCGTTCTTTTCCCTCTTCTCCAGCATAACCGATGCTTCCCACAAAGAAATAGTTGGTTAGGTGATTCCCTCTTCTAGTACTCCCTTCCACTCAATCCTAAATTCTACCGGTTATAATGATGTCTTCACTTGTGGTGCGATTGAAGTTAATCCGATTTCCGGTACTAAGCCTATCGCAAACTCGCTTCTCTCTGGAATGGAAGTTTTGACACACCTTCAAGAATTGTCTTAGAAACTCTCTCGTATAGAGATTTGGTTTCATCTCCACTTACCTCTGAACAATTAACATCTAAAGGTTGTGTTCGCTCTACTCCTCTTCCTCAAAGTTTCACCGTCACTAAATTCCAAACAATAACTCCGCATAACCCTCAACACTCTTAATTCCTTAGATATGGTCCAACCTGCTTCCACTACGTCACTTAATCCTTAACCTTCAAAAGTCTAACCACCCTGATTCTACTGCGTCATTCTGACTCTCGTCCTTTAAGAATCTAGTCACTCATCTAAGTTAGTTAAGTATCGCTCTATCTTAACAACTAGTAGTCTTCGACTAATCATCGGTTCGGACTCCACGATCATCAAAACTTGTCGTGCTTCACAAATGGATCATACATATATTAATGATACGCAAGGTAGTTAAAAACTCAACTGCTAGCTTATGATTACCTCGAGTCTGATGATCGGATTCGACTGCATCCTGGCGTTTCTTGTGTGGACAGTCTCGAGCTATATGCCCCGACTTCTCGTACTTGTAACATACGCCTAATCCGGCCCTGCACGGTCTGTTTGGATGGTACTTCTTGCACCTTGGGCACCTTAAATCATCCAGTTGAGTACTAGTTTTCCCTTTAGCATTCGGATCCGAACGGTTATCGTTCCTTCGGTCATTGCTCCAGTGCTGAAAATGTGAAGCGACAAAGCGATTCTTTTTGAAAGTTTAGCTCCTCGGTGTAATCTTTCCCTTTTTCCTTGTGAAGGGTTCTCGGTGATTACTTCTTGCTACCTCAGCCCTCCTTGAGCTTTCTCCCATTGTTTGACCCACATTAACCTGCTCCAGATAACTAAGTGGTACCCCTGTATTCGGAGCATTATGTCCACCTTCATATTCATTATCATCATTGTTGCCAGTTCCAGCTTGTGGTTCCATTCCACCCATTACTCGGATGGTCGCGGCCGCAACAGTACCAATGGCAGTAGCAACACTCGTCATTGCGGTCACGATATCGGTCAAACTATCTATTGGTACGGTTACCTTATTAGCTCTCCGTCCTTGATCCCGATTACGCTCACGACTGCGCCCACGAGATGCCATTTGGTTCCTGTTCACACCAAACAAGTGATATCAAGGTGATCAGTCTCAATATCTCTAGTTTAGCATTTCAAAGTCCCAAATACATGCTCATGAGCATTCATGCCTCATATATCAGTTAGATACCCTAAATAGCATGTATAGACACCTAATAATTCATCTTGATTACCCTTTCCGGGTCCTGACCAAACTTTTTATCAAACTCTACTCATCCTTCTTAATATCGAATAATCTTAAAATCAACCCAACTCTAACATTAAATCAATCACATCACACGAGGATTGAGCTTTAACTTCTCGAATTCATGACTATCACTAAGACATCCTCGACACTCTATTTTCTTTTCTGTTTCTAATATAGCAAATGAACTCGGAATTGCACAAACTTTATGTTCAGGAGTTCATATTGAAATAAGCTTTCTAACAAATCAAATATCATAATTTTCTGATTTTTCTAGCCTCAGGAATAAAGGAAAAACCATGACTGCTCTGCAGTGCATAAAACCAGAAAAACAGCAGCAGCATGTGATATTCAAAATTCAATATAAAATCCAAGTTAAATCCAATGAATTTGAAAATTAATTTAGTTAAACTTTACTCATCCAGGTTTCTTTCTCAATTAGTTCTGAGTCAATACCATTTTTAATGAAAAAGTTACATTACCTAAAAGTTAAGTAAAAATGAGACAAAATCTGTTTTAAAAACCAACAAACTTAGTACCTTTCAATTGGAATAACTTTTATTACAAAACTCCAATTAAGCTAAATTTTGATTTGAGAATCCCTAGCTCATCCAGAAACAAGTGTGTCTTAGTTGTAACCCAATTTCTATTTAATTCTAAGAGTTACAAGCATTGGAAGTTGATGCATAGCTTGCTGAAATATGTTTCTTTTTAGTTTTGACCACCAATATTCAAAAATTCACAGCTCCCAATCCTCAACTCTTAAAATTCTGAAATTTTAGAGAAATAAATCAAGTTAATCAAATTTTATAACAAAATTGGTTTCGCTCCAAAACTCAACTCGTAGAAGTCGCAGCAAAACAAACAAGTTGCTGCCCTGTTTGATCTTTTCTGCTGCTGGACAGATTTAACAACCTAACTTTAAAACTTTTCCATAAATTGTATATTTAACAAAAAGGTCCCAAATTTTCTAGTTTAGTTCCTTATATTCCCAAGTTTAGCCCAAACTTGGTCTCATACAATTCCGATCATTACATAATTAGTTATAGCATATACAATACCACCACAACACAACTCTACATCCTTATTAATATGGGATCAAAATCAATCTTCTTTAATTGTTTTAGTATCAAAATTTGAATAATTATAATAAATTACAAGAACTAATTTTGAATTTTATAAGAACCAAAAAATTTATTTAATATTTTCTGCATTTTGGACAACTTAAATAAGTATGTTAAATCATATAATTTGAAATTTAAACTTAGCAAGCTTAAATTCCTGTAGGTCAATGTGGGGTTATAAAGGCAAGTAGGTTGGAAGTAATTTTTAGTTATAAAGACAAGTGTCTTACTTTTGTAAATCCTAATAAAGAGTTTTTGTGAATTATTTTGATCAAGTATAAAAAGTATGTCTTAGAGGAAAACACTCACATACAAATTCAAAAGGTTCATAGATAGAGCAAGAACAAACATAAATAATTTATTTAATAACTTATATAAAGAGATTTAGCACTTTTTTACACTTACTTTTATTTGAGGATAATTAAACTTTACATTATAACTCAATTCTTGTGAATTTAGAAAATTATCTACTTCAAAAAAAAAAATTAGATATCAAAGGTTAAATTCCTGATTGTTTCTTAGAAAAAAATTGTGATATATATGAGTTAAAATATAAAATAATTATGAAATTATATTTTTTCAATTTTGTAAATACTTTAAATTGAGTTATTTTCTTGTAAAAAAGTTTAAGTTTACCTATAATCATATATATCTAAATGTCGTTGTTCAAAATTTGAAATTTTATTAGATATAACGAGTATTATATACAAAAATAATAATTTTTGCTTAGTGTGAACCCTAACAAATTGAATAATTACTTTATAAGCTAGGATAAGTTGAATTCAAATAATAATATTTTTTAAAATATATTATTCTTTCGGTAAGAAGTTATTAGTTTAGCATGTATTAATTATTTGAAATTAGAACTGATATAAAATAAATTTGCTTTACTGAACTAATAACCTCAA
>NC_029793.2:3563633-3570573 GCF_000816755.2 Arachis ipaensis | reverse complement strand
TATATTTATTTATGTAATTAATCAATTAAAAAAAAACAATGTAACGACAAATTAGATCAATTTTTTTTTAATTATATATTTTAAACCACATCAATATAAAAAATTATAAAATCAATTGTAATTAAAGATAGAAAAATTATAAAAAAAAGTTAACCACTGAAATTTTATATAAAATTGATTTATATATTTTCTTATTTATCTATTTTAATGATAATACATTTCAATTTTAATTGATAACTTTAACAAAAAGATTAATTGATAATACATTTACATAGTACTAAGTAAATTTAACTCTTCTCATAAATATATATTAATCTTTTTATAAATAAACTGTAGAGTAAAGTATACTTTTGTCATTGAAGTTTGGCAAAAGTTTTAAAAATATCCCTAAGTTTTATTTTGTTTCAATTTTGTCCCAAAAGTTTTCGATTTGCATCAAATATACCCTCGACGGCTAAATTTTCAAAAAATTTAAGACCAATCTAACAATAATGCATGAAAATTATGCTTGATTTGCTTGTATTGAGGGTTGTTTTTATGAAATTGTTGTTGAATTGGTCTTAAATTTTTTAAAAAAATAGCCGTTAGAGGTATATTTGATGCAAATCGAAAACTTCTGGGATCCTCTTAGTTTCGGGTAATTACAGTTTTTGTGGCCATAAACTACAATTGAACTTAACCCTCTAATCGGAATCAAGTGATTAAGATATTGGCGATTGATGAAGGTTAGAGGAGACTAAATCACTGAGACATTAGGGTATAGTCAATTACAATTTGCCATGAAATAAATCTTGCATGATTAAAATAGTTGGTAAGAAAACTAAATCTGGAAAAGTAAACATCTCTGATACCTTAACTGTTTTCTCTTATTGATTTCTCACTAATTCTCTTAATTGCTTTCTTTACTCTTGAATTACTGTTTAATGCGATTTCAAATCACCAAACCAACTTTTCTGCCTGCCTAACTAAACCAATCGGTCGACTATTGTTGCTCACTCCATCAATCCTCGTGGAATCGACCCTCACTCACTTGAGGTATTACTTGGACGACTTGATGCACTTGCTGGTTAGTTTGTGGACATTCTAAAATCCACACCACCTGCCCATCCAGGGTGTTAAACGCCCTCCCTGGCATTTAACGCCAGCTTCTGCTGCCAATTTCAGCGCTAAACACCTAGCTGTCATTTAGCGCCAATGCATTCGAGTTTAATGCTCTCCAGGGTATTCTGTTTCTCCTTTAAAGCTCTCTGTTCTTGTTCTAAATATTTTGCATGACCACAAAAAAATTAAACCAAGAAAAACTATGAATAATGATAATAATAAAAATAAAAAATAAATCAGAACAACTGAAAGAAAGAATAAAGGATACTCAGTGTTGGGTTGCCTCCCAACAAGCGCTTCTTTACCATCACTAGCTTGACAAGCAAGTGCACTGGGTCGTACCAAGTAATACCTCAGGTGAGTGAGGGTCGATCCCACGAGAATTGATGGATCAAGCAACAATGATCGAGTGATTGGCTTAGTCAGACAAGCAGAAAAGAGTGTTTTGAGAGTTTAATTGCATCAAACAGTAAATTCATGAAATCAGAAGGCAAGCAGTAAACAAGTTGTGAAGTATATATGGAGAAACAGTTAAGGCTTTAGAGATATCTATCTTCCGGATTGACTTTTCTTAGTAACTATTTTAATCATGCAAGATTCAATTCATGGCAAACTATATGTGACTAAACTCTAATTTCTTAGATATTTTTAGTCTCCTCTAACCTTCATCAACTGCCAATTCCTTGGTCACTTAATTCCAATTAGAGGGTGAAGTTCAATTCTAGTTTATATGCCACAAAAACCCTAATTACCCAAATATAAGAGGATTATATGTCACATATCCCGTTAAGTCTAGATAATTAAAAGTTTAGGAGAAATTGTTTTCAAGCTGTTGTTCAAGTAAAGAGCTTTTCGAAGTTATACAAGAACTCAATTAGAACAAGGGTCATACTTCCGTTCCACCCAAATTCATAAAATAAAGAATGAAAATAATTCTTGAAATAGAAATCAGTATATGAATTAAAATAGAAAAATAATAGAGAATTCTGGCGGCAGCTTGCTTTCTCTGATGACAAACAAGAACGACGGCGGCGTCCAAGAATTCTGGCGGCGACGACGACCCCCTTTCTCTCCCTCAGTTGCGTTCTGTCTCATCGCTCCTCTTCCTCTCGCGTGCAATGGCAGTATCATCGGCCAAGATTCGGTGGTGGAGACGCCCTCAACTGTGGTGAAACGCGGCGGCTACGGAAGCTCGGCAACGGTAGTAGGGCGCGGCGTAGGCGGCGGAACAACTCCATCGCGGCCTCTGTCTCCCTCTCATGAGCCGTCCTCTCTTCGCGTCAGGTTCTCCACTGCGAGCCTCTTCCTTTTCTCGTGCAACGATGGCAACGACGGCGCTGTCTTTGCGGCAAGGACGACGGTGCGGACAGCTGCAACAGGGGCGACGGGATTCACGGCGAGGATGATGGCGCGAGGCAGCGGCGGTTCGCGAGGAGGGCGCGAGCTCCTCCCTCCTCCGGCGCTCTCTTTCTCTCACGGATTCCCTCTTCTCTGATCCCTTTCTCTCTGGTTCTTGTTTCTTCAGGATGCGTGTGTGTTGGTTATGTTGAGGGAGGTGAGGCTGCGGCTGTGTGGTGTTGAGGAGGGGGGTTTAGGGTTTGTTATGTTAAAATTAGGGTTGAGGTAAAATTAGGTTTAGGACAGTTTTGTAATTTCAAATAAAAATAGGGATAATATAGTAATTAAAACCCAAATTAAATCCAACACTAATTATAGATAGAAAATACTTTTTGTTCATCAATTTTACAAATTATTTTCAATAAAATGTTCAAATCCAAGAATTAGAGATAATATAATTAAGGGTAAAAAACTTGATTAAACCAAGGGAGAAGAAAATTTACGGAAATCAGCCAAACTGAATTCCTAGACAGCATTCAACCAGAATCAAATTATTATATAATTCGAATCTATACGTTTCGAATTAAAATCTTATGTAGTTCGACATGACTTAATTCGAATTATATGCAAGCATGAGAAACATGTAATTCGAAACAACTGGTTTCGAATTATTAAAGAGGAATTCGAATTCAGTTAATTCGAATTACTAACAAAGTCTTGACGAAACATAAATCGAAACATATTGTTTCGAATTAGTAAGGAATTGTAATTCGAATTTATTTGATTCGAATTATAAATATATAGTGCGAATGTAGTTGATTCGAATTACCATGAACCGGAGCTTTATATATATGCTGTGAACTCAGTTTTTCTCATCAAAGAGGTGAGATGGCTAGTGAGGATAGTTTTCTAGTGCTGGTACACCACAGAGGATCGATTAAGAGAAAAATTTGGTCCGGCGTGAAGTTCACTGATAAGGATCCTCTATGTATTATCGTGAGGCCAACCACCAGCTACGATGCTCTCGTTAGCTCTGTGCTGGAGAAGCTTGGTCTGGAAGGAGTGAAAAGGGTTAAGAAGTTCTTCTTTCGCATCCCAACCACGGTGCTCTATGATACCGTGAAGTATGATTGTTTCACGATCGGGAGTGATGAGGACTTGCAGGTCATGTTTCTTTGTCGTAGGCAATTTTCCAAGGTAAGGACACCAGAGCTGTTAGCAAAGTTGGTTGATGTGGTATCTAGCTCGGGTGGTTCGAACTGGAATGCCAATACTATAGCCACGGTTGCCGGCTCGAGCTCAAGACCTGCGGTTGCTTCATCCTCCGTTCCTGTGTATGAGCCACCGATACAGCCTGTTGCCTCCCCATCGTTTGCTGTTGATCTCAGCGGCAATGTCGGAGACGTGGTTCGATATGGGGAACATCTTCCGACCGAAGTGCAGTGTCCTACACCGGCTGGTGTTGGGGAGGGATTGTTTGATGATCCAGATGACGATGATGTCGAGCATGATATGATCGCTGATGACAGCGGCGATGATCTTGGAGCGACTGATCCGAGAAGGGCTACAGGTGGATCTGGTTCTGGCACACAGCAGTACCCACCCCATTTTTCATCGTTGGACCTGGATGCCATGAGGCATGACGAAAATCCTGGGCAGACGACTGGATTCACCTAATTCGAATCAATATGATTCGAACTTCACTCGTGTGCCATTTTCCAAGTAATTCGAAACAATATGACTCGAACTACTCTAACATAATTCGAAGTAAGTCGTTTCGAATTATTAAGGAATTTTGCATGCATAATTCGTTTCTAATTGATTCGAATTACGTGGGAATAGTCTTTGATAGTAATTCGATTTTAATCAATTCGAATTACTTGCAAACAAGATTCGAATCCTTTTGATTCGAATTACATAAAAATCTGTTCTGGTGGATTGACGTTAGGAAATTTGATTTGGCGGATTTAGGTTAAACTTAGCTCCCCTTGGCTCATTTGGATTTTTTACCCTATAATTAATTTCTTTATTTTACAAAACATAAGTACCAAAATATAAAATATTAATTATTTAACCTAATTCATGTAAAATTCCTATTATTTCATAACTACCAACTTTATAATTTAAATATAGAAAATACTTCAATAATTATAAAATTGAATAAGAGTCTTAATTTATTTCAAACTCAATTAATCAAAACTTACTTTAATTATCTTTAATAAAGAAATTTCTGAAATTAAAGTTATAAATAAATAATGGAATTTGGAATTAATTTATAATAAAATTTTCAAAAATTTTACATGAAGGTTAATTAAGCACCAAAAGCTATCTGAAATGTTGCATTCTCTAGGTGTTCCACAATAAAAGTGGAAGGGTATTACGAAAATTGTAATGGATTTGCTGAGGTTTAGAATGGGATTTGATGCCGATGGGTAATCATGTATCGAGTGACCAAGTCCATTTACTTTTTGCCTGTTGAAGCGAATTATTCCTTAAAGAAATTGGCGATGCTATGCATCAAGAAGATAGTAAGGTTGCACATGTGTTAACCGCTTATGTGTTGGTGTGGATCAAAAAATATCAAGCGTCTTACATCCTGAATTGGATAGCCGAAACAACGGAGAAGAGATTTAAGTGAATTCGAGTTAAGATCCTAACTACGCAGGACCGACAGAAGAGTTATGCAAATAAAAGAGAAGAAAACATAGATAGTTTGAAAAAGAAAGTTATGCATTCTTGGAAGTTACTTAAATAGACTGGAATCAATGGGCAATCAAGACGAAGGGGATGAAACCGAAGTGTATTGGGCCGTTTGAAGTGCTAAGGCAGATTAGTGACCGATGGCATATCAAATAATTTTACCACCGTATCTTTTGAACCTGCACGACGCACTCCACATTTCATAGCTTCGGTAGTATATTTCTGAGATAAGCCATATTTTAAAACCTGAATCAGTTCAATTGAGAGAGAATTTGACGTTTCAAATAATTCCGGTTAGAATTGACGATACCTGTGTTAAGTGACTTCGTGGAAGAGTACGTTAGTAAAGTTTCTTGGAGTCAAGCTGGAATTGACAAACATGCCTAAGAACTTGAAATTTGAAATGAGAAGAGACTACCCACACCTATTTTCAGGTAATTGAATAAGAATTTTGAGGGTAAAATTCTTAATTAGGTGGGTAGGATGTAAGGCCTACGAAATTAATAAATAATTAGCCAATAAATTAATTATTATTCAAAGAAATTAAAAATTAAATTTTTATAATCTAGATGGGTAGAAATATTAAAAATACGAATTTTGACACTAATTTTAAAGAATTTGACCCAAAAACGGGTTAATAAACCGAACCGATTGGACCGAGTCCAAACTGGACCCAAGGTCCAACCTATAAAACACCAAAAATGGGCCTTCTTCTTCNAAACTAGCACTCACATCTAAAAATTCAATCGTACATAACTTTCAATCCAGAACTTCGATTGACGAGCCATCAGCAGCCACATATTCATCTCAAAATTTTCTTTAATTCTATCTGAACAAAATACTAAGAAATATTTATTTCTCACCCAGTTCTTTTCCTCCTCAATTTTGTGGATTTTGAGTTTAGGTATTGAGGAATTGAATGATTTTGATGGTTTAGATGAACTCTAGCAGCAGATAATCACCGGATTTTGTCTAATTGATCCATGTGTTAGGTAAAAAAACTGTTGAAACCTTGTAAATCATTGAATTAGTGAATCATATGATGATTATACTGATATTGTGTGAATTAGATTGTGTTCTTGTTGATTTGGAGTTCAATTTAGCAGTTTAGAACGAAATATGGGTGATTAAGCTTGAGGAATTAACGTTTAGAAGCTTGGAGCTTGTGAAAGGAGAGATTTTTGAGGAGTTCTGGACTTAGGGAGGAATCGGCCATGGTATGGTTTTGGTTTCTTGTAGTTAATTTTTAATGTCACGTGAAAACTTAGGCTAGAAGACCTTAAGATAGGAATGAACTGAATGAATTATTAATGGATTGTGTATATGGTATATGATGTGTGTATAAAGAATGAATGAATTTATATGTGTTGGATTATGTCTTTCATAAGTATAAAAAAAATAATGAATATTGTTAATGTGTTGAGGATTGATGGTGAGTTTGTGAAATTGAATTGAATGGATTGGTTGAGAGATGTGTGGTTCGATTTTGTAAATGATTTGTTATTAGAGTTGGTTGATTTTGGGAAAAGATTTAATATTGGAATTGGTTTGATTTTGAAATGCTTTGATACTAAAAATTATTTGAATGACTGAGAGGTGTTTGATTTGGTGGTAGGGACCTTTGAAGGGTGGCAGAAGTTTGAGTTTTAGAAGAGATGCTGTCGAAATTTCTATAAAAATTAAAGATTTTATTTGAAGTGATATTTTAAAAAAAGAAAAGAGATTATTATGTGGCTTGTATATTTTGAGACTAATTATTGACTCTCTGTCGCAGGATGTGACTGGGCACTTTAATTCCCCG
>NC_029793.2:3562161-3563603 GCF_000816755.2 Arachis ipaensis | reverse complement strand
GAGCTTGGGTTGTCTCACCCATGGATAAATTGAGTTTGAAATTTTTTCATGGATATTATTGAGTTTGGGGATGTGCGCACAAAGGGACTATCCAGTGGCTAGCTAACAGGACATGTCAGGTTGGTTATATAACTAACAGATGAGACTCATCAGTCATAGGACAGGTATATATCGTATGCATTCGTATGTTTTGCTTGAGTGTGCATTGTTTTGGTTTGCTTAACTGCTTAACTCTGCTTATCTGCTACTTGTTCTACTTGTTGTAATTGTACCTCTATCTGTGTTTTTCTTATTTGAATTGTATGTGTATGTTTCTGAGAGACCCTCTCTTGGCAGAGGAGTGAATGAGGGTTGTTCCACCGGTGATTCGGAGGATTAGAGGAGACAGAAAGTGAAGTGTTAGGTTAAAGTTAGGTGTAGAACTTTAATACCTTAGATAACTTACTTAATTCCTGATTTAGTTGAATTTTTATGCTGAAATCTGAGTGTCGTTGCTCTAGGAATGCCTCTGGCTTTCCCGTGACCTTTTATATTAACAATGTGGGTACCTTTACCATGCTGAGAACCCTCGATTCTCATTCCATACATATTTTTGTTGTTTTTCAGATGCAGGTCGTGAGGCACCTCGTTGAGCGTTTGAAGACCCTCCTTACAAGCGAAGAACTGTCTTTTGGACTGTTATCTTTCGTTTTAGACTATGTATATATGTATATAAAATCTGTGCATGTATATTTTGTCCATCCTAGAGGTTGACTTGGAGAAACAGGTGTTTATTCTGTAGTTTGAGTTATATTTTGGGTAGTATAAATATATATAATTACACACTCTGGCTGGCCTTAGCTTCGCAGGTAGAGTCTGGAGCTTGATATTTGTATTTTGGAACTCCGATCTATATATTATATTTTTAGCCTTCTTTTGATCTTACACTATTCGTTTTACGATTATCCATGCGAGTGTGGCACAATTTTCTGTTTTCGTTTTTTCTTAGTTTCTTCTTCAAGACTCCTAGTTACAAAATTCGTTCAACTGTATTTATATACGTCTTTTTTTTAGATGTCGTAATACATCGCCACCTCTGCTTTACGACTTAAGTGTAAGGCTCTGTGTGGTAGGTTGTTACAACGGGAAGCTCATATTCTCAAGGATGAAGTGCATCAAAAAAAATTTGAAAATGTAAACCTCTTGTACGTATATAAATAGGAGGCTAACCCTCAAACAATATACACTACAACAGAAAAATACTTCGCTCTCTCTTTAT
The DNA here is from genome assembly GCF_000816755.2 of Arachis ipaensis. Taxonomy (NCBI): domain Eukaryota; kingdom Viridiplantae; phylum Streptophyta; class Magnoliopsida; order Fabales; family Fabaceae; genus Arachis; species Arachis ipaensis. Next base: position 3,562,345 of record NC_029793.2, on the reverse strand, counting down.
ATATGCTGCAACATATAATATTAGTAAATATTTATGAATTATTTCTTTTACATAGAGATATTAATTAATTGCGGTGAATATTAATTCAAGAATTATTTATTTATACTTTTTTATTTTATATTTATTTCTTCTTCTTTATTTGTTTATTTCACAATAAAAATAAACAAATTTTGATAAGCTTTTA
>NC_029793.2:3557722-3562089 GCF_000816755.2 Arachis ipaensis | reverse complement strand
ACTTGATACTTGAATGGATAAAGATTTTAAAAATAAATTGAAAAAAAAATTCTAGAAATAGAATTTTTTGTTCCCCTCAATTTTGTTGCCTTCTCAATAATTCTTCAAATGTTTTAACAAAAAATTGAATCAAATGCAAAATTATTTGCCATTTATAAAAAATTGAATTTAAAGACAATTAAACTCCTATCCAATTAGGTTATGTTACAAGTTAACATTTTTCATTTAAATTTGACAAAAAAATACACAGAAAAATAGAAACTGAAGTAAACTATTTTTTTGAGAAATCGTATCATCCAAAAAAAATAGTCAGAAAAAGAATCGAATTGATAGTTCATTCGTATATAATTTTGTTTTCACGATTTTAGGAAGGCCAAATTGACATATAAGATTATTATTGATTGAATCATTCTTATATTCGAATTGATTATAACCGAATGGTTTATTTGATAAATTAATCTCAATACAGTTGATATATTCCCATGACAAATATAATGTTATACAGCACTTGCACCCGAACCTTTGCGGAAATTACCCTCGGAGTTTTGTAAAATCAAACCCGTATAAAACATAAATTATTATATAGCATTTCATGATGAATACATATTCTAACTAAAGCAAAAGTCATTCATATTTATATCATTCAGTTAGATTCATAAGGAACCTAATTAAAAAACATTAAATCAAAGACACAGTCTATTAAAAAAAAACCAAAAACAAGGCACCACATTAATGATAATAAAGATATGGATTCAAGGGACTGCGTAGGATATTCTTCCCCAAAAGGTAGCCAAAATGCAAACTATCCTTAAGAGATTATAGGCTTGGCTTAAATAACCGCATTTCAGATGAGCAACTTGGAAGACCAAGGTGCGAGGGTGAAAGTAAGCTTTCATGATAGAAGTGAAAGATCCTTGAGTATGAATCCCGAGACAAAGGACGGTATTTGGTCATGCCATCACTGGAGCTGTCAACATTAGGAAAATCTATGCTGCCATCATTTAAGTTACATAAAACTAACTTGCCACTAGGAGATTTCGCCAGTAGAACATCATTTTCCAACATGTAAATAGGCCATAACACATGAGGTGAACGAGTACGAGTATTAACGAGTAGCGGGTGGTGGGGGATTATTGCCAACTTAGTCCAAGATTGAGGAACGCCATAGTCCTTCATCAACCAGAGAGTCCAATGAGTTTTCTTAGTCTCATAACAAACAGCAAGACAACCCCTCAAGATACTCAAATGGGGAACCGCAAAGAACTCATCATCTGAATCCCTATTGGGAGCGGAAAACTGACTATAAGTCTCTTTCACCAAGTCAAGGGAAAGAACTGCCACAGAACTACTAAGACTGCTGCGAACAAGCCAATTAAGGGTGCCAGTGCCACTTACAAAAAGCCCTACCAAAGCCAGTACAGACCCCTTGCCATCGAGGTTATGTAGTCTATATGGGAAATCCTGAATTGTTCTCCATTTAGATTTTGGGCCGAATGTGAAAATTCTGGTGACAGATTCACCTGATTTCTTATTCACAATCCCGAAAAGCTTATACTTGTCGTTCACATGATCATAACCGAATCCACAATAGTCGAAGATACCACCAATTTCAAGCGGCGGAGATGTGAATCCGGTGCAGGGGTTCCACAGAATGGCACGATCCTCAAGCTCTTCATCGTGCAAGCACAGCAATCCATGACAAGAGCCAATGATGCTACGGTAGCATCGTCCCTCATAGGCAACTACTTTAGTGGGTTCATGGGGAGGGTTCTCGAACACAGATCGGACGGAGAAAGTTCCGATTGTGGGGTATGAGTGGCTTGAGCTATAATAGGCAATACGCGGGTGGGTCAAGGCTGGATCCACCGCCATTGAACGTCGAAGGTGGTCCTTGGCAAATTGGGAACTGGAAATTAGGGTTCTCCATGAACTGCAGACGCTGTTCCTTAATCGAACAAGAGAACTTGCCGGAATCCTCAGCAGGATTTCCTCTATGAGCTCGTCCAGAAGGATAGGCGGTGGTTTTGTGGTGGTACAGAGGAGCAGTTCCAGCCACCCCTCGGTGGTTGTGACAACCCTCCCCTTCCTCGCAACAGTATCATCATCATCAGGAATGGGACCTCTCTTCATACGTACGAGGAAAACAATGAAATCCTTCTCTACAACAAAACTCTATTTTTTCTATTATTTTCTATTTACTATTTTTTTATTTTTGTCATAATAACTATTTTTTTTATCTATACCAATATATAATGGGATAGAAAAGTTTGGTATCTAATTTTTTCTCCCTATTTTACCCCTATTTCTTTTTTATTTTTGTTACACACTGAATTCAATATAACAAACTGTTACCACGTCCTCAATTTTTTATTTTTTTATAAAAAAAGAATTTATCTCACAACAGAGTATTAAACTGATTCATTTTCACCCACGACATATTTTAAAACTGATTTACTTCCAATAAAAAACTGCTCCCACTACGTATTCAATTTAAAAACTGAAACCCCAACAGAATTAAATACTTTTTTTACTTTCAATTTTGGTCTCGCAAACCTTTTTCTTCTCTGCATCTTGCATCTTGCTATCTTTCTGACAAATAGAAATGGAAACTTCATAAAATCAACAATCACGTCAACGTCGATCCACTTGAACAGAATATGCTAGGCGAAAACTTCAGAAAATCAACAATCACGTCAAGTCGACCTACTTGAACAGAATATACTAGGCGAAGAAGACAACATGATCGAAGAATAAAGACAGCAACTTATCGGGAGATGATTCAACAAGGAAAATAAGTTGTCATATCAACTGACTCCAATTCCAACTCCAATGCCAAAAGACAAATGAGCAGAACCACCACCCATCATCAATTTGATACCGGTAATACGATAACTAATTTTCTTTATTATGAATTCAATTAGTTTTTAATAATTATATTTTAATTTTCAAACATACAGAAATAGAAACGCATGACAATGGAACAGTCACAAGTAACAGAAATCTATAACAATATATAATGTGGATACAGAGTTTTTTAATCCAAATTTACTTTAGATAAAAGAACTTTCACCGTTAACAGCAAGTGTTCTCCTATCTTATTTTTATTCTATATTTCACTAATAGTTGTAGAAACCGTAACATTCTTCAATTCTTTATTCCAATAATTTATCCATTTAATTAATTTTATCCGTTTTCAATTTTTCTTACTTCTCTTTTCAAGTCTGAATGTGCTTCTCTGTATGTAACAATTATTTGGATGAATTTTTGTAATTTTCTGAACTAGATAATGACTATGCCAAATGTTAATTTTCGACGTCATGTATGAAAGGAGGAAAAAAATAATTAGGGGTGATAAATAATTTTTTATGGATCTTATCGTTTTATTTTTGGTATATTCTTTATGTGAATACTTTATACCAAGTTTGATCTCATTATTCAATTTTTAGTGCTTCTCCTCTCACCATTAGGTGCACTCTTCTATATTATTATTGTTGCCATCATTCTCCTTCTTGAATATCGTGATTGTATCGTCTCCATCTTTTCCTCGCTTTCATTTACTACAATTGCAAATTTTATACCATTTTACTGCTTATATTAATTTCACGCATAACTTTCACCTTCATTTTCCTTTCTCTTCAGTTTACTTACCAAATTGTATTCATTCTTATATATTTTTAATCTGTCTTTCACATACAAAGTTTTCTCTCATCAATTTAATTTTAAAAAATGATTATTTTTTTATCTGATATTTATTTTTTAATTTTTTTTGACATGTATATACTTATCAATAATAAACTGAAGAACTCTCATAAATTATTTTGTTAACTCATTCTTATATATTTTTAATTTGTCTTTCACATACAAAGTGATGAACAAAAATAAGAGCTGCCATAATGGTATTATGGTAATTAATTGCGGTTGTGGTTAATAGAAGAAGAAAACAAGAAAAAATAAAAACAATACAACATAATAGTGACGGTGAGACGATAAACAGAGGTTCCATGTAGTTGCATATAGTTGATGCTCCTCTCTCTTTCTTTGCCTTGTTTGATTTTTCTGAAATTTATTAAAAAAAAAAAAAGAGTTGCTATTGTTATTTTTACACAGATGATGAAAGATGATTTCAATTTTACTCCAAATAGTTGTTCAAGTTTATATCTAACAATTAAATACTTAATTCAAGATTTCGAACAAAATAATAAAATTAACTAGGCCAATTTTCACAGTTTTATTTAAATATAGTTTTCAGCCATGAAATATTTTTTTTATGTGCAACAAAATCATATACCATATGATAGTATGTGTCATACATATATTTCAAAACACATCTGATAATCATAATCTATTTATTATAAAAATATAGGAGA
>NC_029793.2:3529638-3557663 GCF_000816755.2 Arachis ipaensis | reverse complement strand
ATTTTGGTCTCTTAATTATTTTTCGAAAATGTCTTTTATTATATAAAATTTATGAGATAAAACATTTTGGCACTTTAATATGAATTTATGATGGTTAATTTCAAATTTATTATTATTATTATTATCATTTATCTATTTTTTATCGATTATGTAAAAGGATATGGGAATAATAATTTGAATATCAAATTATTTTTATGGATAGGAACAATGACATCTTCCACCAAGATGATCCATGGAGTAAGGAGAAAATTGTTCACTTAGTTAAACATGCTGCTCGAGATTTCTCTAATGTTGTTATCAACCAAAAACATATTATTCCTTCTTCTTTGAAATATAACTGGGAACCACCTCCAATGAATGTATGTAAAGTGAACTGCGATGCAAGCGTTTTTGAAAATGAGCAATTAGCTGGTTTTAGATGTATTATTAGAGACAGCATGGAAATTTGGATAAAAGGTTGTTCTGCCAGTATACCTCTTTCTAGTGTTCTCTGTTGTGAGTTTCATGCTATTTGGAGAGGGCTTGTTATGGCTTGGGATTGCAAGTGCAAAGAGGTCATATGTGAAACTGATAATCTTGATGCGTTTCTTCTTGTTTCGCGAGGCACAACCAGCATGATTATGAATGACTCTGATCTGCTTGACAAAATCAAAGAGATGCTCCAGCGCAATTGGACCGTTACTTTAGTGCCCATCCAGCGAACAGCAAACAGAGCGGTTGATTTAATGGCTAAGACTGCTGTTTTAAACAAGCAGGTGTATTTAGAGTGGTTACTACCTCCTAATAATTTAGACATTATTATTAAAAAGGAGTACTACTTTTTTCTTAGGTCTTTTTTCTTTGTATTATGTTCAGTCACCAAAAAAAATTATTTTCTTAAAATGTCTTTTATGATATAAAGAATGAATTGGATTAATTCATGCCTTATCTTGCCTATGAATTCATTAGTATTAAGAATTAAGATTAAGATTCGTTACATGGAAAATGTAATGATTGACAATAGTTCATTATGTTCGAGGTCAACACTTTTCACAGTTATGATACTATTACTATTATCTTTATGTTCAGGTTTTATTTTAGAACATAAAATCAGTTTTTTTTCTCCATAATGAATAAGGGTTTTTAAAGTAAAAAGAATCTCAAATTATTAGAATGACCTCCCTAAAATTTAATTTTGTATATGCTTTTTAATTTATATAAATCAAACGGTCAAACCAAAATGTTGTGTTTTATTAAACCAGATATTTTTTTTCATTTAGCTAATATGTTGTTTAGAAAATAGAAATATAGTTAAAATAGCAGTTTTGGAATGTTGATTACGTTATTTGTGGATGAATCTCTGACTACAAAATTTATCTATTAAAGTAAATCTACAATATTCAAAGATTAACGGTAGGCTTGGGTGAGTTTACTTATGAGAAGATTTCTTTTAGTTATCTTTAGTCAAAAAATTGTTTTGAAAAATAAAAATAATTTTATATGTAAATATTTAAACTAAAATAATTTTTTTCTATCAGTTATATTTGAGTACAGTCCCTCTTAAAAGTATTTTTTTATTTATTTGTTATGTGAAATATATTTTTTTAAATAAAAAAATATTTTTTTTTAAAGTAAATGATAACTTCTAAAAAAAAGGTGTTTTTTTAATGAAAAATATATTTTTTACCCAGAATATTCTTTATATTTGAAGATTGTTTTTTCTTCCACTTCACGAGACTCATCTCATCTTAGGATGCAACCCCGTACTGTTTTATTTTATTGTTTAACTCGTTGGTGAATATTCATTCTATTAACAATGACTAATATTAGTACTTTAAAATTATTGTTCATTACTAATTTTATATAAACTCTCTTTGCACTGAATACTAACAATTTAGTACCACATTGTATATAACAAAAACAAAGTCAGAGATTCAGAGGTATAACTAGATTCAGGTTACAAGAATTGTTTAGTTACATATTTATTTTATTTTTTTATTCAAGTAAAAATTCACTACCAAATAATTTCAAAAAACACGTTACCACATATCAAAATTTTGAAAGCCTGAAGTCATAATTCTTAAGAGATGAAAACAAATAATATGGAAGGACCCATGTACGCATTATCCTGACCAGAAATTTCTGAGATAGCATATATTGACTAAAAATATTAAATTACAATAATTATTGAATATTTAAATATTTTTATCTAAAAAATTTCAGTCAAGAGACTTATAAAGAATAAAATAATATCAAATTAAATAAAAAAATTATCACGAGTAACATTGGTCATTAAATAAAATAGGTTTAATTACTTTGTTGGTCTCTAGAGTTTTGCAAAAGTTTCAATTAGGTCTCTATACCTTTTTTCTTTTTAATTGGGTCTCTACACTAAATTTTTTTTTTCAATTAGGTCCCTCTTGATAATAATTGGCTTAATTGTATAGAGACCCAACTAAAAAAAATTAGTGCAGAGACTCAAATAAAAGAAAAAAAAAAAGTTTAGGGACTCAATTGAAAAAAAAATTCTTGCAGGGACCCAATTAAAAGAAAAAAAATATAGGGACCTAATTGAAAATTTCGCAAAACTATAGAGACCAACAGAGTAATTAAACCAATAAAATAAGCTGTAAAGTGGCGTCTCCCTCACATGAACCGTAGACTTCAAAGACCAATGACTATGGAGGAAGTGAAACGTGCAACATTTAGCATTCATCCTCAAAGTGCTCCAGGAGATGATGGTATGACAGAAAATTTTTTTCAAAACTTCTGGAACATACTTAGTGGTGATGTGTTTCGAGCAGTTAAGAGCTTCTTTTCTGGGGGCAGAATCTTGAAGGGTTTTAAGTTTTAACCACACTCAGAACTGTCTTATTCCCAAGATTTCTGATGCTAAAGATATGACTCAGGTAAGACCAATAAGTCTATCTTCAGTCTTTTACAAGATTATCTCCAAAGTATTTGTACATAGGCTTCAGGGTATGATGAATAGACTAATTAGCCCTACGCAGAGTGCTTTTATTAAAGGCAGATTAATCTCTGATAATATCCTAATTGCTCACGAGTGTATGCATTACTTGAAGAACAAAAAAAGGGGTCTCGAAAATGAAATGACGCTAAAATTAGATATGAGTAAGGCATATGATAGGGTGGAATGGCACTTTCTTTGGTTTATATTGGAGAAGTTTGGTTTTGACTCCCGATGGATCATGTGGATTCGAGAATTAGTGACAACTGTTTCTTATTCTGTTATTGTGGAAGGACAACCTTATGGTTTCTTCAAACCAAATAGAGGTATTCGACAAGGAGATCCTCTATCCCCCTATCTTTTTCTTTTCTGTGCAGAAGGTCTCTCCTTCTTGCTACACAAGGCAGAACAAAACAGACTAATTCAGGGTCTTCAGATACATAGGTGATGTCCCAAGGTCAACCACCTCCTATTTGCTGATGATTCCATCTTATTCTGTAAGGCTAATCATGAAGCATGTTCAAATATCCTGCATTTATTGAATTCTTATGAAAGCATCAGTGGCCAGAGGGTAAATCTTAATAAATCTGCTGCATTCTTTAGCCACAACACTCCCTCCACTACTCGTACACTGCTGGCTAACTCTATGAATATTAATCATATTGGGGCTCAGGATAAATACCTTGGTTTGCCTTCTACAGTCTCTAAATCGAAAAAGGCTTCTTTTAGTATAATCATATTGGGGCTCAGGATAAATACCTTAGAAGCGCAATCTTCTTTCGTCAGGTGGTAGACACATATTGCTTAAGGCAGTGGGAGAAGCTATTCCTATTTATACATTGTCTTGCTTCAAGTTGCCTGATGGTTTAATTTCGGAAATTCACTCTCTACTTTCTCAGTTCTGGTGGGGACAAAAATGTTCTGAAAGGGGGATGGCTTGGATTAGCTGGGACACTATGACTCGCCCACGAAAAGAAGGAGGCCTTGGATTTAAAGATCTTAGAATCCAAAATCTGGCTCTTTTAGGCAAACAGTTTTGGCGACTTGTAACACAGCCTACTTCCTTATTATCCAAAATACTAAGAGGTAAATACTTTAGCAATGGTAATGCTATAACGGCAGAAAATTGGAGTCTTACCTTCTTGGGGATGGAGGAGCATACTGGAAGGCCGAAAGATTGTTGAAAAAGGTCTTAATTGGGCTGTGGGTACTGGTGAGAATATCCGAACCTTTGAAGATCCTTGGTTGCCTCCTCCGTATCCTTTAATGATTTCTGACATGCCAAATAGACATGCTATTTCTGAGTTGGTTCCAAGAGTTAAAGATCTAATTACTGAAGATAGGAATTGGAATCAGAATCTCATTCAAGAATTATTTCTCCAAGACGTTGCAAACAGGATTTTGTCAGTTAAAATTCAGCAGGGTAGGGACAAATTGCAATGGGATTTGAACAAATCCAAGCAATATGATACAGCTTCAGATTACAGAATTGGCTATTTATTTTACCATCCACCTCTGGAGCTTTGCCCTAATTATATGCAGCAGAAAAAGCCGTGGATTGATCTATGAAAGTTGAACTTGCCTCACAAAATTAAGCTATTTATCTGGAAAGCTCTCCATGGCCGACTTCCGGTGCTTGCTCAGATTCATCACCGCATCCCATCTATATCACCAATATGCCCCTGCTGTCATGAAGCAACGGAAACAGTCACTCATTGTTTAATCGATTGCTCGAGAATTAAAGACGTATGGTCTCAGAGTTATCTTCGTGACTGTCTTCCCCCTCAGAATTCTAACGACTTTTGGACATGGTGGACTGCATCAACAGAGATACTTAACCCGTTGAAGAATGCTGACCGTAATCCTCAATTGCTTGCCATCATTTGCTGGAACTGCTGGAAAGCTCGCAACCAGTTGATTTTTGAAGGTTCTACTTCTATGCCGTCTGCCATTCTAGCAAGCTCTGTCAAGTTGCTCCGTGAAATCCAAAGAACTCCCAGTTTAGGTTGTCATCTCCATGAGGCAAGCTCTTAGTTGCATGCAATTGGATTTATCATTCTTTCTTCTTTAAGATTTTTCTTCGTTTTTCGACCACGCACCGTCGGATGAATACCTTCAGTGTAGTGTTTTTGGGAAATCCCCACCTTTTATTATGCTGTCCTGCTTTTGGACATCTTTTTATTTCATTTTTTAATAATTAATGAAATATAACCTATTATCTTTGGAAAAAAAAAAGTGGCGTCTCCCAACTAACATTGGTCATGACGTATTAATAGTCCAGTTGTTACAATTTCTGACCATTCATCTCTCATAAAATAAAAGGTAAAGTCGTCCTTAATTTTTTTTTTGTCTTGAGAAGCATTTTTTGGTTTTTTGGTTTTCTACGGCAGCCCAACAAGTTAAGGATTAATCTGTTGTAGCACTGAGTTCTATTTAAAGGTTTGTCGTTGGTCAATAAATTACTTAAATGGACTAGTGAGTTAACCACTAGACCAACCCACACCGTTGTTAGCAACTTAGCATTTCCTTTATTCTTCTATTTATTTTTCGGGTGGCCATTCCGGATTTTTTTTTCTGTCCATGGGTGGCCATTTACTATCCTCTTGGATGATTTCCTACATTCTTAGATAAGCATCAACCTCTTGTTTTTGGACATAAATATCTACATTAACTTTTTTTTTTTACATAACTTTAGCATACAATCAATTCAATCAAAAAACCCATGAGAAAAACGGTGAAGACCCATGCAAAATTTCGTAAACTGGCCTCACATAAGAGTATCCTCTATTACGCCATAAATCCTGGAAGGCTCAACCAAACCATGCGAGCCTATGCTGGCAAGCCCTGCAAGAAAATTGTTGGCTCTGACACCTGACACCTGTGTCTCAATACTAGCTGAACAAGCTTTTTAGGGCACGTATACGTTTCTCATTGCATCACATGGGATATTTGGGTTGGATAAGTTTTTGCTATTCATGATGATGAATGGCGTTAGATTCGAGGCTACGGTGAGGGAGGCCAATAGGCAATAGGGGCAGTTGTGGGTGTGGTGGGAATGGTAAGACTTAAGAGTAGGATCAATCTACATTACAGATGTAAGTTAGTATAAATTTATAGATATTCCTTCTCGATGAATATGGGATGGATAGATGGTGCTATTTTGCGGGGGTTGTCTGTTGCTTTATTTTAAAGGTGGTTGAGCCAGTTAGCCAAACTTGCTTGATTCAAATATAAGATGGTGGATTTGTTGAAATAGACTTTGACAAGTGGATTGGGTATTCAAAAAGGACCTTATATTTTTTTTTTTTTTGTGAATGGGAGATAAAGAAAAAAAGAAAAGAGAAACCATGTTCAGTATCCATGGAGGGTGAAGTAAAAACGAAGATCTTCTCCCCAAAAATGAAACCTTAGGTTGCAGGGAGAAGGATACAGCCACCGTGGTGCTGCCGTCGCAGAGGATCACGTCTAGAAATCGATATTGATCACGTCTGGTGGGTGTTGCATTGTCTGCGTATGGCCATTTACGCTTCCGCTGCCGGCGCGATCGGCAGTTGCGGCTGTTTTGGTTTGGTCCGTAACTGAAAAAACATTAAATTATGACTATCATCACCACAAAAACAAACAGCCACCTGTATGTTCGATAGAGCCAAAGATTCCCTCCCCCCATACTGATCGGAGCCCTATCTACCCGAGAGGGTAGGCTTCCTGTACTAGGTTCTTGGTTGTCTCAGTTTCTCTTTTCTTCAGGCTTGGCGAGGGGGAGGGGATCAGAAAGGCTTTCTTCTCGCTTCGCTCGAGACCTAAAGCCCTCCTATTCATTGTTTTGATTTGTTTTCAATTACCTTCGCTGCGTGCCACAGAATGGAAGGGGGCTCGATCTACCGTCTTGGGGCACTAAGGGGCTGAAGTTTTTGAAATATACGGCAATGTTTTGCTGATGCCTTGAATCAAGCTTTTGACTGAGACCCACGATTTCTTTCTTATTTTGAGTTTAACACTTTCCTGCAGGTATGAATTTCATTGTTTTTTCCCTGTTTGATTTTATAGTATTCAAAATGTCATGCTAATGTGATTAACAAGTGTTTAACGTTCAACTCTTCCTTCCATATTCAGTTGTTTCCACAAGTTAAACTCTGAGGATTGTAATGTAAATCTAGTAAGTCTATCAGTCTTACCCTTTCCCTAGTCTCTAATTCTTTCATTACCTACTTGTGCTGCTTACATATCGTATAATTCAATGGTTAAAATGTTATTAATGGATCTTAGTTTTCTAGATTTGTATATAGCAGTAGAGGGTGAACTTGATTTGGTTTGTTATAATATTCCATCATGTTAAATCCCTTTGGGCTTGAAGCTATTCATTTCAGAGTGCTTAATTTTGATATAAGATTGTACCACAAGGGTTAACCTATCGCTTTGTTGACAGTCTAATGTCATGTAATGGATCTATTTTGTTTTAAATATTAAGTCTACGATGCAAGTCAAGATTTGTTCAAGGCGAATTTTTTTCTCTGCCTTATGTAACTCTAGATTTCTATACTTAAGTCTCAGGCTTTATGAATTCTTGCTGCATTATAAGGAATATAAAATTCAGTGTTATAGTTTGTGTAACTTAAGGAAAAATGTCTTGCGAGCGAATCAACTAATATGACCAATTATTCTTATTACTTTTAGGGCAAGTCGTTAATGATATAACATATTGGTTCGTACTCAACACCATTGTTTCTTACTTCCATCCTAGATTTTAATGCAACTTCTTTCAGCGGTCATATTTTTCACATATGCAATGGCAATTTACAATAATACAACACTTCAAAAACATATATAATTGAGGTTTCAAATTTAAGTCAACAACTGTAATTAACAATGGAAGCACACATCTTAAGAAACGCCGCGATTCTCACCACATTTTATCAGAAAAATAGTATTCATCTTCGCTATCAAACCAGAGAGTAACCAAAAGTCAAAAGGTCAATACAGTGAAAAATAAATGCAAATCTGAGCTGAGAATGAAACAGTGAGAAGGAGAATGAGAGAGAACCTGCAAGGAGTTGACGAAGGCCTTGCTGCGATCCATGGAAGCCTCGTCGAAGGTCATGGCAGAACAAGGTGCAAGCTCCATCAATGACGAACACGACGACGGCGAGCAGACAAAAGGGATTACATCAGTGGCGGATCTGGCAATGCAAGGCAAAGACGATGCTGGATGTGAAGAAAGTGGTGGTGGCAACTTCTAAGTGGGTTGAGAAGATTTATTATCCCAATCAATATAAACGAGCCCACCCCTGATGACCCAATAGAAAAAACCAAAATAACAGAGCCACCTCCCTTAACCCAGTTGGGGATTTGCACCGTAGCTCTTTCCCCCATTAGCCGCGGCTCCTCCATTAAACTAGAGAGCTCGACAATGTGATTCCATACAATGCATATCTGTTGATGTCTTATCAAGTGCATATTAATGTAGAGTACTGCAACAAGTCAAATGCTATGAAATATTTGTTCAAGTACGTGAATAAGGATCCAGTGATGAGATTAACCTTTATGATTGTAGGCATTTTTCTGCATGTGAGGCTGTATAGAGAACTTTGTCTTATGATGTGAGGCTGTGTGAAAAACTTTGTCTTATGATATTCATTAGAATTAGCCTTCAGTGATAAGATTAACCTTTTATTTGTCTGGAGAATAAAATATCATTTTTAAAGATGATGACGATTTTGAGGAGATCGTGAAAGAAGAGCACAGGAAATATCCGATGTTCTTAGCATGGATGGAGGTTAACAAAGAGTTTGAAGCAAGTCAAACTTTGATGTATGATGAATTTCCAAATCAATTTGTTTATGATAGAGAAGCAAGGGAATGACTCCACGCAAAAGAGGACATTCTATTGTGAGGTTAAACTATGTTCTATCGGGTACAAGTGATATCTACTATATGAGAATTTTGTTAACTGTTCATAGAGGTTGTACAGCATGTGAGTCTATTAGGACAGTTAATGGGATTACATATTCTAATTTTCAAGATGCTTGCTACTCCATGGGACTACTGTGTGACGATAGATAATTTATTGCAACTATTAATGAGGTAACTAAACTTGTATCTGGTCATCAATTGAGAAAACTATTTGTGATGCTATTGATATCTAATAGTGTTAGCAAATCAGATCGTGTTTGGAATGCAACTTGGACATTATTAGCTGACGGGATATTATATGAGAGGAGAAAAGCATTGAAAAATGAAGATATTTTTACTATGTCTTTTTTTTATATCAAGATTGTATTCTCTTATTATTTTTATTTTTATTAACAATATTAATGGTTTTTATTTTAGAATTACTTATTAAATATTCATAAAACCATCATGTGCTTTTGTTAGGACTAAATATGATTAATGACGAATTAAAAAATCTATGCTTTATTGGGATTGAGAAGATACTCAATAGCAATGCAAGATCTTTAAGAGACTATCAATCAATGTTATATCCTGAGCTGTCTGATGTTTGTCTTTTTTAGAATAAGCTAATAGAGGAGGAGTTAGCATATGACACAAATGAGTTGACTCATATAAACTTATATATGGAACAAAAGATGACTCATGAGTAAAGGTTAGTATGCAATGAGATACTCAATGCTGGTATTGCAGACTCTGGTATTTTTACTTCGTTTATGGACATGGTGGGTGTAGTAAGACATTTATTTGGAATGAACTTTCTTCTACTATTTGGTCTAGAGGAAAGATTGTTTTCAATGTCGCATCCAGTGGAATTGCGTCTTTATTCCTACGTGGTGGCAGAACGACTCATTCCAGGTTTTCAATACCCATTACAATTACTGATGAATCTACTTGCAACATCAAGCATGACAGTTTGAAGGCTGAGCTGCTCATCCAAAGTAGCTTAATAATTTGGGATGAAACTCCAATGCTCAATAAAATGTGCTTTGAAGCACTTGATCGGACGCTCAGGGATCTTATGTCAGTTACTGATCAACATAAGACACACCAACCATTTGGTGGTAAGGTTGTGGTTTTAGAATGTGATTTCAGATAGATACTTTTGGTGATTCCAAAAGAGAGTAAACACAATATATTGTCATCAGCTATTGCTCACCCCATTTGTGGTAGTTCTGTAAGGTTCTGAAGCTACATACGAACATGAGGCTTCTAATATCTTCTTCGAATCAACATGATGGTGAAAAAGAAAAGATTTGCTAATTGGATACTTGATGTTGGAGATGGAAATATTAGTTCTGCTGTTGGTGATGAGTCAGAAGTTGAAATTTCAGATTATCTGCTGATTACAACTACTGATGACCCTCTCTCTCATTTAGTAGACTTTATATATCCGAATTTGTTGCAAAACATGTCAGATTACATGTATCTTCAGAATAGGACAATTCTTGCACCCACACTTGAGAGTGTCGAGAAGGTAAAAAATTTCGTCTTAACAATTTTTTTAGGGATGAAAAATGAGTATCTAAGTTCTGACACAACATATCAAGCTGATGAGAATGAAGATGTACAACAAGAGTGGTTTACACCAAAATTCTTAAATGACATCAAATGTTCGGAACTACCCAACCACAAGTTAACTTTGAAGCCAGGAGTCGCTATAATGCTACTGCAAAACATAGACCAGACTTTAGGTTTATGCAACGGGACAAAGTTAATAGTTAACAAATTTGGCAACAACGTAATTGGAGCGATAGTAGTGACCAGTAGAAATATTGGCAACAAAGTGTATATTCCAAGAATGAATTTGATCCCTTCAGATTCAGGATTGTCATTTAAGTTCCAATGGATATAATTTTCATTAATAGTGTGCTTTGCAATGACCATCAACAAGAGTTAGGGTCAATCATTATCACATGTAGGACTTTACTTGCCAAAATCAGTTTTCACCCAGGAAGAACTTTACATTGTTTTGTCAAGAATTAAGAGTCGCAATAGCCTCAAGGTTCTAATTTTGGACGAAGACGATAATCCAAAGTCATCAACAATAAATGTTGTGTTCAAAGAATTTTTAATAATATTTAGGAAAGAAAATAATTTTTTTTTTGTGTTGATTTTTATATAAAATACTCATATCCTTGTAATTATTCATTTTGTAACGAGTACAACTAAAATTTTACTAACAACTTTAAATTAAATATTTTTATAAAGTTTCAAAAATTTTTAAAATGTATCAAAAAATATTAATATAAAAAAGATATTACTTAAGTTTTTTTTAAAAAATAGGTCTCTAACAAATAAATTATTAACTAATTTAACGTTAAAACGACATTTTATTTGAAGAATATTGATAAATAAATCTCAATCAATTTGAATTTAAAGATAATCAAGCCCTTATTCAACGTTAAAATGTCAATTTGTTTAAAGAATATCAAACAAATAGATCCTAACTAATTTAAATTTAGAGACAATTAAAAGACAATTAAATTCTTACGTTATATGACAAGTCAACATTTTTCGTGAATAGAGAATGAAGTGGACTATTTTTTTTTTTTGTGAGAGATGGCATCATCCAAAAGAACAGTTAAAAAAAAATCGAGTTAGTAATTCACTCGTACATGATTTTATTTTCACCATTTTAAAAAGATCAAGATTGACATATAAGATTATTATTGATTAAATCGTTCTTATATTCGAATTAATTATAACGAATGGTTTATTTGATAAACTAATCTCAATACAATTGACATATTCCCATGTTAAATATCGTATTACATAGCACTTGCACCTGAACCTTTGCAGATATTGCACTCACAGTTTTGTATAATCAAACTCCTATAAAACATAAATTTATTATATGGCATTTCATGATAAATACATATTCTACAATTGGTATTCATAACTGTATCGATCAGTTAGATCCATAAAAAACATTAAATTGAAGACACAGCCAATAAAAAAAATACCAGAAACAAGGCACCACATTAATGATAATAAAGTTATGGATTCAAGAGACTGTGTAGGAGATTTTTAACCAAAAAGTAGCCAAAATGCAAACTATCCTTAAGAGATTATAGGGTTGGCTTAAATAACCGCATTTCAGATGAGCAACTTGGAAGACCAAAGTGAGAGGGTGAAACTAAGCTTTCATGATAGACATGAAAGATCCTTGAGCCTGAACCCCGGGACAAAGGACGGTGTTTGGTCATGCCATCACCGGAGCTGTCAATATTAGGAAACTCTATGCTGCCATCATTTAAGTTACATAAAACAAACTTGCCACTTGGAGATTTCGCCAGTAGAACATCATTTGTCAACATGTACATAGGCAGTAATACATAACATGAAACAGGATTAACGAGTAGCGGGTGGTGGGGGATTATTGCCAATTTAGTCCAAGATTGAGGAACTCCATACTCCTTCATCAACCAGAAAGTCCAATGAGTTTTCTTAGTCTCATAACAAACAGCAAGACAACCCCTCAAGATACCCAATCGTGGAAGCACAAACTCCTTATCATCTGAATCCCTACTGGGAGCGGAAAACTGACTATAAGTCTCTTTCACCAAGTCAACGGAAAGAACTGCCACAGAACTACTAAGACGGCTGCGAAGAAGCCAATTAAGAGTGCCAGTGCCACTTACAAAAAGCCCTACCAAACCCACCACACAATCCTTGCTATCGGAGTCATGTAGTCTATATGGGAAATCCTGAATTGTTCTCCATTTAGATTTTGGGCCGAATGTGAAAATTCTGGTGACAGATTCACCTGATTTCTTATTCACAATCCCGAAAAGCTTATACTTGTCGTTCACATGATCATAACCAAATCCACAATAGTAGAAGATACCACCAATTTCAAGCGGCGGAGATGTGAATCCGGTGCAGGGGTTCCACAGAATGGCACGATCCTCAAGCTCTTCATCATGCAAGCACAGCAATCCATGACAAGAGCCAATGATGCTACGGTAGCATCGTCCCTCATAGGGAACTACTTTAGTGGGTTCATGGGGAGGGTTCTCGAACACATATCGGACGGAGAAAGTTCCGATTGTGGTGTATGAGTAGCTTGAGCTATAATAGGCAATACACGGGTGGGTCAAGGCTGGATCCACCGCCATTGAACGTCGAAGGTGGTCCTTGGCAAATTGGGAACTGGAAATTAGGGTTCTCCATGAACTGCAGACGCTGTTCCTTAATCGAACAAGAGAACTTGCCGGAATCCTCAGCAGGATTTCCTCTATGAGCTCGCCCGGAAGGATAGGTGGTGGTTTTGTGGTGGTACAGCGGAGCAGTTCCGGCCACCCCTCGGTGGTTGTGACAACCTTCCCCTTCCTCGCGACAGTATCATACAGGAAGACGATGGCGGAGTAAGAGACCAGGAGGACCCGAAGACAGAGGAAACGAATAATCGGCGTGGGAGCTTCGGATGGAGACGAGAAAAACGGTGGTCGGCGGAGGAAAAACGAGAAAGATGACGAGGGAAGGAGGCACGGCCGCACGGGGCTGCTGCAACTTCTTTGATGAAATTTTGGAGGTTCAGATAAATGATTTATAAATCTATCCGATGTTTATTATGAGGTTTTCCCCGGAATCAGAAATTGATAGTTTGATACTTAAATTTAGTCTGTATCGGCCCCATATCCAATTCAAATCTTATTACTATTTAACCGGTTATCTTTTTATCTCTCATGCATCTACTTCTCTCCTTCTAATATATTTAAATTTCAAAAAGAAATTTTAAATAATTTATATATTATTTTATTGTTAATTTATTTGTTAATTAGTTATTTACTTAATTATTTAATTTTTATAATATATTATTACAATTATATTCCGTCCATTTTACTATAGTCAAGTGTAGGGCTGGAAGTGAGCTGAGCTGAGCCGAGCTAGACCAAGCTCAAGCTCGGCTCACCAAAATTGAGCTTGGCTCGCGACTCGACTCATTAACAATTGAGCCTATTTCTTAAGCTCAAGCTCGACTCACCAAAAGCTCACGAGCTGGTTCAAGCTCACGAGCTGGCTCAAATAATAGAAACATAAATACATAATCTATAATTTTATATCAATAAATTATAACTTATATATTTTAAAAAATATTTGAAAAGAACAATTTTATATATTGTTTATCTATCAATAAATATAAATTTTTTATTTATGTCTTACATCAAAATTATATGTAATAAATAAATATAAAATTTTAAATAATTAAGATCATTAATATATATAATTATATATTACTATTTCATATGTATATATATAATATTAAAAGTATAGACTAGATGCATATAGGATATGTGTATTAATAATTATATATATAATCGAGCCAGCTCACAAGCTAATGAGCCGAGCTTATCCAAGCTCAAGCTCGGCTCATTTAATTTATGAGCTCAATTTCAGGCTCAAGCTTGGCTCACCAGCTCACGAGCTTAGCTTATCGAGCTATTAACGAGTCGAGCTCGAGCTGGCTCATAAGCTGGCTTGACTCACTTCCAGCCCTAGTCAAGTGATCATCAAAGATTTTATCTTTAAATTAAATATACACAATATCAACTTGATCAAATTGTTAAAATAGATTTCCTAAAACATATTTTTTCAATAAGGAAAGATTTGTTTTTTATTTATTTAGTGTATTTGATAAGGCTACCTTTTGGTTAAGGATATCCTACCGTCTCTTGAATCCATAACTTCATTATCATTAATGTGGTGCTTTTTTTTTTTTTTAATAATGTTTCGTTAATCAAGTTCAACTAAGTTGGTCTATCATAGAGTGTGTTTAGGAAATTTGTTGGAAGGGAAGAAGCACGTTTAGACTTCTTGAAAGCTTTAATTTTTTGTTTGGCAATTTTTTTTTTATGAACACAGAAGTGATTTTACTACCAAAACCATGTTTACAAGAGTTAACTATTTTTAGCTTCTGTATTTTTTTAACGGGCTTTTAGCCATAAATACTAAATATTTATTTACCTTTTACTAACTTTATCCTTGATGTATGTTATTATATTATTTATAGAATTCTTGATATTTCTATTTATATTCTATTTTTCTATTATTTATTATTTGTAGTTATTATCTTTTTATAATATGATTTATTGATTCTATTAGGTAAAGTAAATTAAACAAAAAATTAACTGTAAATAATAATAATAGTAAAAAATTATAGTATACTAAAAAAGAGTACTAAAAATACTAAAAATATACTATATAAAAAACATCATCAAAAACTTTTAGATTTGTTTCAATTACTACAAAGTAAATATTTAATTTTTTTTATTATTTTTAGTACTCTCTTTTATAATTACAATTCTCGTATACTATGTTTTATTGTAATTTTTTTATAATATAGATTATGATTCCATTAAAAAAATAAATTAAATAAAAAATTAATCATAGATAATAATAAAATTATAAACATTGGATTCTAAATTAATATTAAGAATAAGATTATTGAGTCCTAAAATAAGAGTACGATGTAAAAAAATACTAAAATAACATTCTTATGTTAATACTTAAAAAATGTAATATATTTGATTAATTAATTTTATTATAAAATTAGCTAATAAGATCTATTTAAATATCTAAATTAAAATGATAGGATAATATAAAAAAATGATTTAAGTTGATGTCCATTTTAGTAATTTTTTTATCTAAAAGTGATTTTGAATAGTATAAGCCAAACAACATTTATTTTATTATAATCCATTTTGATACAAAAATTGCCAAATATAAATCACTTTAACACAAACATACTTTTTATCAAAATTAAGTTTGCAAAATCAATTTTATACAAACTCCCGTTTGTAAACTGTAATTCAAACACACACATAATAAAATTTAGTTACATCTAACATTATTCTAAGTCTTATTATTTAATTTAATTGAACTTAATTCATAAAAAGACTTTGATGTGTAATATTACTCTTTTATTTATAGACTGTGTTTTCGATTTAATATTTTTTAACGGTTCAACTAGGTATCCTTTAAAAATAGTACAACATTCAGCTTTTTATTACAATAATTAAAAAAAAATTAAAACAAACACAACTAAAAATTATGAATAGATTTACTGTCTTTTTAAAATTAAATACACATTCAAAATACAATCTAAAAATAGTCACAAAAAAAATACAATCTAAAAAAACTGAAATTTAAAATTTAAATTTTAAATTTCTGTTTCAGATTTAATATATTTAATTATTAATATATTATAATTTAAATACATATCTAAAAATCAAATTATTCAAAATTTAAAATTTTGATTTTAAAATTATAAAATAAACCTTAAACTATCAAATTATTAATTAAACTCGTATAAAACACTCAAAGAAGCAGAGAAGTCACGTTTGCGCCATGTCGAAAATCCAAAGGCGCACATGGAAAACTCAGAGGTGCACATCGAGAAGTCATCCTCCGCTGTCGTTCATCCGTGCCACCTTCCTCTTCCGCGCTCATCCTCAACGCTGCCTTCCTCCTTTTCGGCGCTCATTTACAACGCTGTCTTTTTAATGTTTAAATTTAAATTTTAGATTTATGATTTTGGGTGTGTTTTAAAAAAATTTTCTGTATAACTTCATAATTTTAGATGTGTTACAATTATTTTTTAATGTTTAAATTTAGATTTTAGATTCATGATTTTGGATGTGTTTCAAAAATATTTTCTGTATAACTTCATAATTTTAGATGTGTTACAATTATTTTTCAATGTTTAAATTTAGATTTTAGATTTATGATTTTATATTTTCTGTATAACTTCATAATTTTAGATGTGTTACAATTATTTTTTAATGTTTAAATTTTAATTTTAGATTTATGATTTTGGATGTGTTTTAAAAATATTTTTTGTATAACTTAATATTTTAGATGTGTTACAATTGAAAAAGAAACTACAATTGAAAATATTTTAGTTTATGTATATAATTATATTCGACCATTCATAATTGTATTATTAACATTTATATTGTATTATTAAAGTTGACTGATTTTAGATGTATTTTAAAAATATTTTGTATAAAATATCATACTATCAGATGTGTTATAATAAAAAAATAACAACACAATTTTAAATTAATTGTTGATTATAATAATTTTGAAAACTAATAAGTATCGAAAAAAATTTAACTGATAATTTAAATAATAAATATTATATTCATTTGATCGAATAAAAAAATCAAGAATAAGAAATTTAAAAAACTGTATCTGTTACGTGAAGTTACGAAAGTAAAGCAAAATCACGGTAACCACCAATGAAGTGGATGGATTTTAAAATTTAAATTTAAATTAAAATCTAATTATAGATATGTATCTACAAAATAGGAACATGTTACACTAAAAAATAATGAAATATTATTTAAATCTGATTAAAGGCTGATTAGTATTGTACAACTAGCATTTCCCATTTTTTAATTAGGTTCATTTTTTTTTTTACCAAAGATAGGAGACTCGAACCCGCAACCTCTTAATTGAGTATAGAGAGATTATGCCATTTGAGCTATTACTCATTGCCTAATTAGGTTCCTTTTGAATCTAACTAAACAATAACTATTTATCATGATATGCTATATAACTTATGTTTTGTATTAGAGGAGATGTGATCTTATTATTATCATTATTATTATTGATTTAGTCACTATAACTCAGCTGCTACAAGTTATAATTTGAACTTTGAAGATTAGGTAAAAAGAACGTTAGAGTTTTCATGACTCATAAATTACCAACACATAACTTAGTCGTTATATCTATAATTCGGCCGTTACAATCTGATCCATTCTATATGACTCAATGATCTTTAAAAAATTGCGTACAGCGGAGCTTGAGCCGTCGACGGCAAAAATATAAAAGAAGAGAGAGGGAGAGCAAGCAGCGATCTTCATAAAAAAAAGAATGAAAAAATAAGCGTGTAGAGCGCAATAAAATTGATCTTTAGAGGGGCGTATGGCGCAATAACAGTGGTCTTCAGAGGGCGCGTAGAGCACAATATGAGAGGGCGCGTAGAGCACAATATGAGAGGGCGCGTAGAGCGCGATAAGAATGAGAGCGCATAGAGCGCGATAAGAGTGCAGATGGAACTGTTAAAAGTTAAAAGTTAAAACAGATGCTAATTGAATTTGCTGAAACAGAATGCAGACTGAAACAGAATGCAAACGAAACGCTCCAAAGAATGTGCAGATGAAACTGCCGGAAGAAGGCGACTATTCCATGAATGATAGTTGTTTTCTGTTAGAACAGATGTAACCAAGACTGATGTTGGATTTTTATTTGGATAGATGTAATAGAGATTGGTTGCTGAGCTAAATTGAAAGATTGATTATTCATTGTGGGATAAGAACAACTAAAAATAAGATAAGATAAGAACAACTAAAGATAAGATAAAGAAAAGATAAGATAATAAAGACTAAAATTATAATTGAATTTATGTATTCTGTTGAGTTAAATTTATAGGCCATGAGACTTTGTTGTCATAGACTAAGGTGAAAGAGTAGTTTAATATCCAATATTGTTATAATTGATGAGGCACATAATTTAGCTGATTCACTCATGACTCATGAGCATGTATGACTCAAAAATTACTTTATCACAGGTATGCTCGTCAATTTTGATCTCTCACTTGTCCATCTACTTCTCTCCGTCTAATATATTCAAATTTCAAGATGGATTTAACTTAAAAATTATTTAACTATTTATCTTCTATTTTTTCAAAAAGGAATTTTAAATAATTTATTTTTTATTTTATTGTTAATTTATTTCTTAATTAATTATCATTAAAAATATTTTTATATGATATTTAAATATTAAATTATTTTAAATTTATTAAAAAAATCTTCTCTACTAGTAGGGGGAACTCTTCAAGAGTTTCAACTTTCAACCTATAAAAGACAAGGGAACTTTTCGTGCGGCCACATTATCCCTCCAAATCGTTTTCCGAATTGGTTGATGCTAGTAATCCTAAAATCCAACTCATGGAACGCATGAATAGTCTGCTTCACGACGATGATAATGATGATGAGAGGAAGGGGGAGGTCGTCACAACCGCCGGGATGCCTGCCCTCATGGACGAGCTCATAGCGGAAATCCTGCTGAGGATTCCGGCGAGGTCTCTTGTTCCATTAAGGAACAGCGTCTGCAGTTCATGGAGAACCCTAATTTCCAGTTCCCAATTTGCCAAGGACCACCTTCGACGTTCAATGGCGGTGGATCCAGCCTTGACCCACCCGCGTATTGCCTATTATAGCTCAAGCTACTCATACCCCATCATCGGAATTTTCTCCGCCCGATCTGTGTTCGAGAACCCTCCCCGTGAACCCACTAAAGTAGTTCCCTACGAGGGACGACGCTGCTGTAGCATCATTGGCTCTTGTAATGGATTGCTGTGCTTGCACGACGATGAGCTTGAGGATCGTGCCATGCTGTGGAACCCCTGCACCGGATTCACATCTCCGCCGCTTGAAATTGGTGGTATCTTCTACTATTGTGGATTTGGTTATGATCATGTGAACGACAAGTATAAGCTTTTCGGGATTGTGAATAAGAAATCAGGTGAATCTGTCACCAGAATTTTCACATTCGGCCCAAAATCTAAATGGAGAACAATTCAGGATTTCCCATATAGACTACATGACCCCGATAACAAGGCTTCTGTGGTGGGTCGGACAGGGCGTTTTGTAAGTGGCACTGGCACCCTTAATTGGCTTCTTCACAGCGGTCATGATAGTTTTGTGGCAGTTCTTTCCCTTGACTTGGTGAAAGAGACTTATAGTCAGTTTTCCGCTCCCAGTAGGGATTCAGATGATGATCACAGTGTGTTTCCCCGATTGGATATCTTGGGGGGTTGTCTTGCTGTTTGTTGTGAGACTAAGAAAACTCATTGGACTCTCTGGTTGATGAAGGAGTATGGAGTTCCTCAATCTTGGACTAAATTGGCAATAATCCGCAACCACCCGCCACTCATTAATTCTGGTTTAAATGATGTATTACGGCCTATGTACATGTTGAAAAGTGATGTTCTACTAGCGAAATCTCCTAGTGGCATCTTAATTTTATGTAACGTAAAGGATGGCAGCACATATGTTCCTAATATTGACAGCTCCAGTGATGGCATGACCAAACATCCTCCTTTGTATCGGGGTTCAGGCTCAAGGATCTTTCATGTCTATCATGAAAGCTTAGTTTCACCCTCTCACTTTGGTCTTCCAAGTTGCTCATCTGAAATGCGATTATTTAAGCCAAACCTATAATCTCTTAAGGACAGTGTGCATTTTGGCTACCTTTTGGTTAAGGATATCCTACCGTCTCTTGAATCCATAACTTCATTATCATTAATGTGGTGCTTTTTTTTTTTTTTAATAATGTTTCGTTAATCAAGTTCAACTAAATTGGTCTATCATAGAGTGCGTTTAGGAAATTTGTTGGAAGGGAAGAAGCACGTTTAGAATTCTTAAAAGCTTCAATTTTTTATTTGGTAATTTTTTTTTTCATGAACAGAGAAGTGATTTTACTACCAAAACCATGTTTACAAGAGTTAACTATTTTTAGTTTTTGCATTTTCTTAACGGGTTTTTAGCCATGGATACTAAACATTTATTTACCTTTTACCAACTTTATCCTTAATATATGTTATTATATTATTTATAGAATTCTTGATATTTCTATTTATATTCTATTTTTCTATTATTTATTATTTTTATTCTCTCACATTATAGATTGCCTAATTATACGATATGCTCAGTGTATTAGTTGTTACCTTTAGGGATAGTTGGTCTCGTCCTGTTCAATTCAAATCACATTGATTTCTTTATTCCTGTAGAATTCAAATAACATTGATTTCTTTATTCCTGTTCAAGAGAAATCTTAGAGAAATCTTAGACTTGACAATAACATAAAAGCAATTATATCATGCATCATATTATGCAATTTAGATTGACATGGTGCAAATTATATTGGTTAGGAAGAACTTGAAGCCGAATTAGTTCCCTGTTTCATATTATTAACAAACCAATGATGTTTTCTAAATTTAGAACAAAATAATATTCTCTTCAGATTAGAGGAGATGATGATCTTATTATTATCATTATTATTATTGATTTAGTCACTATAACTCAGCGGCTACATTATAATTTGAACTTTGAAGATTAGGTAAAAAGAACGTTAGAGTTTTCATGACTCATAAATTACCAACACATAACTTAGTCGTTATATCTATAATTCGGCCGTTACAATCTGGTCCATTCTATATGACTCAGCGATCTTTAAAAAATTGCGTACAGCGGAGCTTGAGCCGTCGACCGCAAAAATATAAAAGAAGAGGGAGAGAGAGCAAGCAGCGATCTTCATAAAAAAAAAGAATGAAAAAATAAGCGCGTAGAGCGCAATAAAATTAATCTTTAGAGGGGCGTATGGTGCAATATCAGTGGTCTTCAGAGGGTGCATAGAGCGCAATAAGAGAGGGCGCGTAGAGCGCAATATGAAAGGGCGCGTAGAGCGTGATAAGAATGAGGGCGCATAGAGCGCGATAAGAGTGCAGATGGAACTGCTAAAACAGATGCAGATTGCTGAAACAGAATGCAGATATGACTGCTGAAACAGAATGCAAACGAAACGTTCGGAAGAATGTGCAGATGAATGATAGTTGTTTTCTGTTAGAACAGATGTAACCAAGACTGATGTTGGATTTTTATTTGGATAGATGTAATAGAGATTGGTTGCTGAGCTAAATTAAAAGATTGATTATTCATTGTGAGATAAGAACAACTAAAGATAAGATAAGATAAGAACAACTAAAGATAAAATAAGATAAAATAAGAACAACTAAAAATAAGATAAAGAAAAGATAAGATAATAAAGACTAAAATTGTAATTGAATTTATGTATTCTGTTGAGTTGAATTTATAGGCCATAAAACTTTGTTGTCATAGACTAAAGTGAAAGAGTAGTTTAATATCCAATATTGTTATAATTGATGAGGCACATAATTTAGCTGATTCACTCATGACTCATGAGCATGTATGACTCAAAAATTACTTTATCACAGGTATGCTCGTCAATTTTGATCTCTCACTTGTCCATCTACTTCTCTCCGTCTAATATATTCAAATTTCAAGATGGATTTAACTTAAAAATTATTTAACTATTTATCTTCTATTTTTTCAAAAAGGAATTTTAAATAATTTATTTTTTATTTTATTGTTAATTTATTTCTTAATTAATTATTTACTTAATTATTTAATTTTCATAATATCTTATTACAATTATATTCCATCAATTTTACTATAATCAAGTGATCATCAAAGATTTTATCTTTGAATTAAATAAAGACAATATCAACTTGATCAAATTGTTAAAGTATATAAAATATACTTTTTCAATAAAGAAAGATTTGTTTTTTATTATTTAGTGTATTTGATAAGTTGTAATGATAACAATAAAAATATCAACAAAATAATTTAAAAATATTATAATTTTTTAAAAAGATTTTTATTTATATGATATTTAAATATTAAATTATTTTAAATTTTTTTAAAAAATATTTAAAAAATCTTTTCTAGTAGTGGGGGAAACTCTTCAACAGTTTCAACCTATAAAAGACACAAGGGAACTTTTTATGCGGCCACATTATCCCTCCAAATTGTTTTCCGAATTGGTTGATGCTAGTAATCCTAAAATCCAACTCATGGAACGCATGAATAGTCCGCTTCACGACGATGATAATGATGATGAGAGGAAGGGGGAGGTCGTCACAACCACCGGGATGCCTGCCCTCATGGACGAGCTCATAGAGGAAATCCTGCTGAGGATTCCGGCGAGTTCTCTTGTGCGATTAAGGAACAGCGTCTGCGGTTCATGGAGAACCCTAATTTCCAGTTCCCAATTTGCCAAGGACCACCTTCGACGTTCAATGGCGGTGGATCCAGCCTTGACCTACCCGCGTGTTGCCTATTATAGCTCAAGCTACTCATACCCCACAATCGGAACTTTCTCCGTCCGATCTGTGTTCGAGAACCCTCCCCGTGAACCCACTAAAGTAGTTCCCTACGAGGGACGACGCTGCCGTAGCATCATTGGCTCTTGTAATGGATTGTTGTGCTTGCACGACGATGAGCTTGAGGATCGTGCCATGCTGTGGAACCCCTGCACTGGATTCACATCTCAGCCGCTTAAAATTGGTGGTGTCTTCAACTATTGTGGATTCGGTTATGATCATGTGAACGACAAGTATAAGCTTTTCGGGATTGTGATTAAGAAATCACGTGAATCTGTCACCAGAATTTTCACATTCGGCCCAAAATCTAAATGGAGAACAATTCAGGATTTCCCATATAGACTACGTGACCCCAGTAACAAGGCTTCTGTGGTGGGTCGGACAGGGCGTTTTGTAAGTGGCACTGGCACTCTTAATTGGCTTCTTCGCGGCCGTCGTAGTAGTTTTGTGGCAGTTCTTTCCCTTGACTTGGTGAAAGAGACTTATAGTCAGTTTTCCGCTCCCAGTAGGGATTCAGATGATGATCACTGTATGTTTCCCCGATTGGATATCTTAGGGGGTTGTCTTGCTGTTTGTTGTGAGACTAAGAAAACTCATTGGACTCTCTGGTTGATGAAGGAGTATGGAGTTCCTCAATCTTGGACTAAGTTGGCAATAATCCCCCACCACCCGCTACTCATTAATTCTCGTTTAAATTATGTACTACGGCCTATGTACATGTTGAAAAATGATGTTCTACTGGCGAAATCTCCAAGTGGCAAGTTAGTTTTATGTAACATAAATGATGGCAGCATATATTTTCCTAACATTGACAGCTCCAGTGATGGCATGACCAAACATCGTCCTTTATCTCGGGGTGTAGGCTCAAGGATCTTTCACATCTATCATGAAAGTTTAGTTTCACCCTCGCACTTTGGTCTTCCAAGTTGCTCATCTGAAATGCGGTTATTTAAGCCAACCCTATAATCTCTTGAGGATAGTTTGCATTTTGGCTACCTCTTGGGGAAGAGTATCCTACACAATCTCTTGAATCCATAACTTCATTATCATTAATGTGGTGCTTTTTTTTTTTTTTTGAATAATGTTTCATTAATCAAGTTTAACTAAGTTGGTCTAAGATAATAAAATTTAGTTATATCTAACATTATTTCAAGTCTTGTTATTTAACTTGATTGGACTTGATTCATAAAAAAAAATTTGATGTGTAACATTATTCTTTTATTTATAGACTGTATCTTCGATTTAATATTTTTTAATGTAAGTTGAGTCATAGATTACTAATTATACGCTAGTTGGCATTTGGTTTGTTATCCCTAATGCCTCGGCAAATTAGTTATTCAATTTCTGTTATTATGTACATATTAATTTTATTATAAAATTAGCTAATAAGATCTATTTAAATATCTAAAATTAAAATGATAGGATAATATAAAAAAATGATTTAAGTTGATGTCCATTTTAGTAATTTTTTTTATTTAAAAGTGATTTTGAATAGTATAAGTCAAACAACATTTATTTTATTATAATCCATTTTGATACAAAAATTGTCAAATATAAATCACTTTAACACAAACTTACTTTTTATCAAAATTAAGTTTGCAAAATCAATTTTATACAAACTCCCGTTTATAAACTGTAATTCAAACACACACATAATAAAATTTAGTTACATCTAACATTATTCTAAGTCTTATTATTTAATTTAATTGAACTTAATTCATAAAAAGACTTTGATGTGTAATATTACTCTTTTATTTATAGACTGTGTTTTCGATTTAATATTTTTTAATTAGGTTCCTTTTTTTTTTTTATCAAAGATATGAGACTCAAACCCGCAACCTCTTAATTGAGTATGGGAGATTATGCCATTTGAGCTATTACTCATTGGACACTTGTGCTTCCAAATTGTCACGAGATAGTGGCACTGCTCTAGCTGATCGCACTCCTTACCGGCAGCTCGTTGGAAGACTATTATACCTAACCAATACACGGCCAGACATTGCCTATGCTATGGGGCGACTTAGTCAGTTCATTGATTGCCCAACTGATGAGCACATGCGGGCAGCTTTTCGTGTGTTAAAATACTTAAAAGGATGCCCATCCGTTGGTGTTTTCTTTTCAGCAGACAATGACCTCAAGCTCACTGGTTTTGCCGATGCCGATTGGGCAACATGTGCAGATACTCGAAAGTCTATCACTGGCCACTGCTTCTATCTTGGGAGTTCCTTAATTAGTTGGAAGAGTAAGAAACAAAGCACCGTCGCTAGATCCTCATCCGAGGCAGAATATCGAGCCTTGGCATTGGCTACTTGCCAAGCTCAATGGCTGTCTTTCATCATGCATGACCTTGGATTGCCCCTAACGGAGCCGATTACTCTCTTTTGTGACAATTGATCCGCCATTCACATTGCCACTAATCCTATTTTTCATGAACGCACAAAGCATATCGAGGTGGATTGCCACACCGCTCGGAATCAGCACCTTTCTGGCCTCACTCACTTGATGCCAGTCTCCTCGTCCAATCAGCTTGCAGATTTTCTGACAAAGGCTTTGGCACCAGGTCCTTTTGCGATTAACCTTTCCAAACTAGGCCTTCTAAACATTCACAGTCCTAGTTTGCGGGAGGGTGTAAGTTGAGTCATAGATTACTAATTATACGCTAGTTGGCATTTGGTTTGTTATCCCTAATGCCTCGGCAAATTAGTTATTCAATTTCTGTTATTATGTACATATATATACAATAGCTATTAGGGTATTTTTTTTTAACTTTTCCTTTGAGAATTCATTCAGCCCCTTTTTGAATATTGGTTCTCTGTTTACTTCCCTTCTTTTCTCTCTCTGCAAACCATCTCTCTTTTCACCTCCTTCCCTTTATCCATTCTTTCTTTCTTTCTTTCTTTGTTCTCAGACTCATCTTACAGTATTTGATGAGAGTGAAGCCTCTCTTTCACCAATTATCACATGGTGCGGTGAGCGTGGAGGAGAGGTAAATCTCTGATCGACGAGACTGAAGACAGAAGGCTTGGGATTTGACGCTGCAGCAGATTCATCGATTCTCACTTGTGTAATGGCTGATAATCAAGGAACAAGTTCTAATCCATTGGATGCTCAGTCAATCGCAACTTTCTTGAGCCAAATATCAACATTTCAAGCTCAAATGGCAAAGAACAATGTCAATCCAATGCAAGATCCGTCTAGCCCCTACTACATTCATCCAAGCGAAAATCCGATTTTAGGCATTGCTCGAGCATTATTATTTCACTCATCGATACCTAAATGTTTTTGGAATTTTGCTATTCGACATGCAGTGTACTTAATAAACATTCAGCCTAGTCAATTTCTCAAAAATAAAGTTCCATTCGAAATTCTTTTTGATACACTACCAACTTTGTCAAATTTAAGAGTTTTTGGTTGCTTATCTTATGCATCAACCCTCACTAATGGGAGATCAAAGTTGGACCCAAGAGCTCGAAAGTGCATATTCTTGGGCTTTAAAGATGGTGCCAAAGGATTTACTCTTTTTGATTTGAATTCTAGAAATATTTTTATTTCAAGAAATGTTGTCTTTTATGAGGATTGCTTTCCATATTCTGTGATTTCTAATCATTCTCATGGACATGACCAACCTCAATTTGCATCCAACTTGCATCAAAACACCTTTGACCCCTTTATTGATGACACTACCAACTTGTGGAACCCTTTGCTGTCCAATCCTGCACACACTACATCTCCAAACATTACAAGTGGGGACAACCATCTCCCGAGTCCCATTTCATCACATGCATCACAAACTACTCATGCATCATTAACACCTCAGCCAGCGCACAACTCTTCATTACATACACCAACACCCCCAATTGAAGTAAGACAATCTTCAAGAATAAAGAAAATGCCAACGTACCTTAAGGACTACCATTGTAAGATACATACCACAACATCTACTATCAATTCTCTTTGCAGGTACCCGATATCACAATATATATCTTATGATGCACTTAGTCCCAAACACAAGTCTTTTTCTTTGGCTGTTGCTACAACTGTTGTGCCTAGCAATTATGAGGAAGCAATTGTTCATCCTTGCTGGAGAGAAGCCATTCATAGTGAACTGGAGGCTTTGAAGCAAAATCAAACTTGGTGCATTACAAAACTCCCTGCTGGTAAGAAACCTATAGGTTGCAAGTGGGTGTTTCGGGTCAAACTTCACCCCGACGGTTCCGTTGAACGCTACAAGGCCAGGCTTGTAGCAAAAGGGTTTACCCAAATAGAAGGGGTTGATTTTATAGACACGTTCAGTCCAGTGGTTCGCATGACAACCTTGAGAATTGTATTGGCCTTAGCTGCGGCCAAGCAGTGGCACATCAAGCAGTTAGACGTTAACACCGCTTTCCTTCACGGCGATTTGAATGAGGAAGTATACATGAAACTTCCTCCTGGGCTCGATTATCTGGCTGTAAGATCAGATTCAGTTTGTAAACTTCAAAAATCTCTTTATGGCCTGTTTACTTCCCTTCTTTTCTCTCTCTGCAAACCATCTCTCTTTTCACCTCCTTCCCTTTATCCATTCTTTCTTTCTTTCTTTCTTTGTTCTCAGACTCATCTTACAGTATTTGATGAGAGTGAAGCCTCTCTTTCACCAATTATCACATTTAATTAGATTCTTTTTGAAATTAACTAAACGATATAAATATGAATACCAATCGTCCTTTACTTTGTTAGAATATGTATTTATCATGATATGCTATATAATTTATGTTTTGTATCAATTCGATTTTACAAAACTGCCAGTGTAATATCTGAAAAGGTTCAGGTACAAGTGTTATGTAACACCATATTTAACGCGGGAATATGTCAACTATATTGATATTATTTATCAAATAAACCTTTTCGTTATAATTAATTCAAATATAAGAACGATACCATCAATAGTAATCTTATGTGGCCTTCTTAAGATGGTGAAAACAAAACAAAACCCTGTTCATATAACAAGTTGATCAAGAGTTTTAATTTGTCTATATATGCTGTGCTCTGTAGTATTTAAGAGATATTTAGAATGAAAATAAGTTTAAATCCTATAAGAGATTGTGACTATTTCTAAGGAATTTTTCAACCTAATAGTTGTTCCATGAGGCAGCATATAGTTTAAGTTTTTCAAAGAGT
>NC_029793.2:3524336-3529596 GCF_000816755.2 Arachis ipaensis | reverse complement strand
ATGGATGCTAATAACAAGAAAACAATTAAAATTTAAGTTTTACTAGATTGCATTATTGCATATATACTTTTTAGTTGATATAATTGGTATCAATCTGATGACTTAGATATTGGAGTGCAGCTCAAGGCAAGCACGCTAAAGTTTGCACAAATAACAAAAAGTTCCAAACGATGTTATAGAAATCGAGATAATCACTACATTTACTCTCTCACCTTATAGATTGCCTAATTATACGATATGCTCAGTGTATTAGTTGTTACCTTTAGGGATAGTTGGTCTCATCCTGTTCAATTCAAATCACATTGATTTCTTTATTCCTATTGAATTCAAATAACATTGATTTCTTTATTCCTGTTCAAGAGAAATCTTAGACTTGATAATAAGATAAAAGCAATTATATCATGTATCATATTATGCAATTTAGATTGACATGGTGCAAATTATATTGGTTAGGAAGAACTTGAAGCCGAATTAGTTCCCCGTTTCATATTATTAACAAACAATGATGTTTTCTAAATTTAGAACAAAATAATATTCTCTTCAAATTAGAGGTGATGATGATTTTATTATTATCATTATTATTATTGATTTAGTCACTATAATTCGGCGGCTACAAATTATAATTTGAACTTTGAAGATTAGGTAAAAAAGAATGGTTTAATAGTCAAATTAGTCCCTAAAAGATAAGGCATTCTTTAAATTTGTCCTTGAAAGATTTTTTCAATAAAATTGGTCATTCAAAAATTACGAATTAATCATATCTGTCCTTCAATTACTCCACTCACAATTTTTGTCAACGATTGATGATGTTAAATGTTAACTGATAGCATATATGACATATAACATGTTCAATTAGACGTTGACTAAATATATTTACGAAAATCCATCAATTTAGTCACTAGGTCATATTAGGAATATAATTTTTGTAATTGGAAAAAATGACTAAATTAATAAATTTTCATAAACATATTTAGTCAATACTCAATTAAACATATCAGGTATTATATATGTTATCAATTAACGTTTTACAACATTAATCTTTGAAGAAAATTGTTAATGGAGTTACTGGAGGACAAATATGATTAATTTGCAATTTTTGAAGGACCAATTTGATTAAAAAAATCATTCAATGATGAATTTAAAAAATATCTTATCTTTGAGGGACTAATTTAACTATTAACCCTAAAAAGAACGTTAGAGTTTTCATGACTCATAAATTACCAACACATAACTTGGTCGTTATATCTATAACTCGGCCGTTACAATCTGGTCCATTCTATATTACTCGGTAATTGCTACCTATTACTCATAAAATAAGTCTTAATCCATTACCTATAATTCAGCCAATGAAATCTATACCTCGACCCAAAGAAGTTATAATTCTGCCTATAACTCAAAAACATGATAAGCAGAACGACATGATGACTTCATCACACGTTATCACCAACAACTCAATGAAATAGTCAAAACAGATGATGAGAATATCACAGTAACCACATTGTGGTTCTCACCACAACCGTAGTTTATGATTCGCTAACCGAGTATATTCAAAAGGCTTAGTCTCTATTCAATCTGTATAAGGTAATATTAGATCAAGGTAAAGGACATCTAAAAACCTAATACTTACATAAGTCACTCTCACTCTCTTCTTTGAATTATTTCTGACTTGAGCGTCGGAGTACCTTTTGCAGGTACCCATCCTGTCTGGTGTTCTTTGGAGTCCGGCGTATAACTCATACGTGGAGAAGACAGGACGACATCTCCCCTTCTGCGACGAGCTATACCTCGAACATATCTCATAACAACAAAAATATTTGGCGCCCCATCGTGGGACCGATCTTAATGTTGCCCCACATTTTTTTTCCACTTATTATTCCTCTTTTTTGTAGGATCTCGATCATGGCTGATGAGAAAAATCCACCTCCTCCTCCACCAACTCAGGCCAAGTTAATAGCTAAGAACGGTGCGCTTGAGGCCAAGGTCCAGAGGATAACCAAGTTGTTAACACAACAGCAAAAGAATCAAAATAGCAAGAAAGATCGCAAGGATGCTCATAATGATGACAAACATGTGTCAGGAACTCGTACTCTGGTAGATGTTACAACTTCAAAGACGTTGAAAAGACGTACAAACCCTTTTTCTGAGGAAATCATGAAGTTTCATATGCGAAGAATTTCACGCTACCAACCACTCTCAAGCCATACGAAGGGATTTGGGACACGAACATATATATCACTAAGTTCCACTCAATGATATTTTTTAATGGTGATTTTAATCCAATATTATGTCATTCTTTTCCCACATTTTAAATGGTGTTGCTTTACTCTGGTTTTCATCTTTACCTATAGGTTTTATCTCTACTTTTAAGGAACTAGCCGACCTTTTTACCAACAATTTTGCAGCATCCAAAATCTATGTCCATGATTCCGACTATCTTAGCACAATCAAACAAGGTCAATACGAAAGTCTCCATGACTACATGACGAAGTTCAATAAAATAGCAATGGAGATTCCCAACCTTAACCTTCATGTCCACCTCTATGCCTTTAAGAGTGGTATTTGCCCTAACAAGTTTCACACGACTATTGTTGTCTCCAAGTCGAAGACTTTAGCAGAATTCTGAGAAAAAGCAGTTGGACAAATGGAAATAGAAGAACTTAGACAAACTCGACGGATCAATAAATTAACTCAATTAAAAGAGAATGACCAGAAGAACCTTTTCGAATTAGCAAAGTGATTGGCAAGGGACTTATACCTTTCAAACATTATTAGGCAAAGAACTATCTAGTACTTTGGAACGCAACTTCTCTAAAACTATACCACAACTAAGTTATAATTCAGGAATCGAATATGTGCTCTTTTCTCCACTCACAAGAATTATTTTCACATTGGGTTTTGCTTGGAGGATTTTAACGAGGCAGTTTATCCTATACCTTCTATATTAAGAGAGTAATCCCTAATAAATAGTACATTATTTTTAACTTCATTATTCTTTAATTTATTTTTATTCATGCTTTTAGTTCGACTACTGCTTTTTTTTACACTTCCCATCTAATAATGAAAAAAGGAGAAAAAGGGCAACAAGAACAAGCAAATTAAAAGCATATCTTTTAGTCTTTCACTGACTTGAGCGTCGGAGTGTTTTTTACAGGGACTCCGGCGTTCGGAGCTATAAAAGAAGTAAAGACGGATCGGTAACGCCAAGAAATTTAGTGCCCAAGGATCCCAAGCTATACATTGGCAAAACCCTTGCCCATAGAAGTCATAATCAGTCAAAGCAAACCGACACCTATAAGTCAGCGTTAGCCCAATAAACAATCACCTATAAGCTCGTTCAAAAATATACTGATATAAGCAACACCTTTCTCAATGACAAGTTTGTCCAATTTTATTTTTAAGATTATCAAGTTGAGCTTGGGGGCTAATCTTTATATCTCTGAATTATAACACAAACGCATTTCTTTTATATCCTGCCGAGTTATAACTCGATATTCATAAAAACTCAACCTGCTTCTCTTAAAAATAAACAAGTTAAGCTTGAAGGTTGTGATCTGGTCACTATAACTCGGCGGCTATAAGTTATAATTTGGAGATTAGGTCAAAAGAATGTTATGGTTTCTATGATTCATAAATTACCAACACATAACTCAGTCGTTATATGTATAACTCGACCGTTACAATCTGATCCATTTCGTATTTTTAGGTAATTGCCACCTATTAGTCGGAGAATAAATCTTGATCCATTACCTATAACTCGATTAATAAAGTCTATACATCAGTCCAAAAAAGTTATAACTTGGCCCAAAACTAAAAAACATGATAATATTCAGCAGAACGATGACTTCATCACACGTCATTACCAACAACTCAATGAAATAGTCAAAACAAATGGTGAAAATATCACGATAACTACATTGTGGTTTTCACCACAACCATAGCTTATGATTCGTTAATCGAATATATTCAAAAGACTTAATTTCTATCCCGTCTATATAAGGTAACATTAGATCAAGGTAAATGACATCTAAAAATCTAATACTTACATAAGTCACTTTCATTCTCTTCTTTGAATTATTTTTCACTTAGGTACTTATATACTTTTTGTAGATACCCACCCTATCTAGTATTTTTTAGAGTACAAGTATAACTCATTCGTGGATAAAACATGAGACATCTCCCTTTCTGCAATGAATTATACCTCGAACAGGTCTCGTAATACAAAAACAATTATTATTCTCCAATCTTTTAAAATGATTAACTAATCAAATCTTAAGGTAAAATAAAAATATTCTAAAACGTTTGTTGCATAAGTAAACTGAAATAAAATTTAAGAATAAAACCAACAAAAAACATTACAGTATATTTGATAAAAAATTATTGCATCTCCCATACAATAGAAAATGAACAATAAATATTTTTTATTGAATAATAAAAGGACAATTTTTCTCGTATGAAATTATGAATAAGAGAACAAAATATGTCAATAATAAATATCATTTATAAAAGATAAAAATTGAATATTTTCTATACCTTTTACAAAATAAGCTTAAACAAAACAACTTCTAATTAATACTTTCAAATAAATTTTCAACTTTTTTTTATTAAATAAAAGTTATAAAATCACTTTTTTTTTTTGGTTCCCGCCATATGGTAGTGGCGCCAAGTCTTCATTTCTCTCTTCGATGATTATTACCCAAAAAAGGAAAAGAAAAAGAAAATTCGTTGAATCAACGCTGCGACACTGAAGGAACGAAGAAAGGAGTGAAGGAATTAGGAATATGGAAGATAAAGAAGAAGAAGAAGAAGTGAAGTTCTCAGCGTTCCCTTTCAAGCCATATTCGATTCAGATGGAATTCATGAAGGCTCTTTATCACTCTCTCAACCAAGGTGGCGTCTCCATGTTAGAAAGCCCTACTGGTAATTCAACATTCATTTATGATTTTTTTTTTTTTTGAAATCTTAAATTTAACGTCATTTTGTTTGGGAGTTTTTGGCTGTATCACTCTTGCATTATTAATTGTTTGCAAAATGAGTTTAATTTTGGTGATGTTATTATGTTTTAGTCAGGAGAAGAGGAAGACAATGAATTTACTGTTTTTAGTCTGTCTTACATTATTGGAAGCAATTCCATGTTGTTGTTTTGCTTTGTTTTGTTTATTAGGAAAAAAAAAAGAATTGGGTTAATTTTGGTGAGATTTGTGTGTTATAAAAGGTACTGGGAAGACTATGAGTGTTATTTGTAGTGCTTTGCAATGGGTGC
>NC_029793.2:3517625-3524002 GCF_000816755.2 Arachis ipaensis | reverse complement strand
CATATGTCAAAGTTCACAAAAGAAAATTGATACAACAGATGTTGATGACAAGGAGTTTCTACTTGAAGAGTATGAGAGTGAAGACGAAGGGGATTTAGGGAGTGTGATGTCGAAGAGGAAGGCTACTAAAAGCATGCTTAATTCTTCGAGTGAAGATGAGTCTGATGATGCTGAGGAGGAGGAGGATGAGAAGAAATTCAAGGTTTATTTCTGCAGCCGAACACATTCGCAGCTTTCGCAGTTCATAAAGGAGTTACAGAAGACAATCTTTGCTAATGAGATGACTGTTGTGAGTTTAGGGTCAAGGAAAAATCTTTGCATTAACAAAGGTTTGGAACTGAGTTTTGAAGAAGTTTTTATCATTTTCCATTTGATTAAGCTGAAATGGCTAACAACAAATCTCTGTATTTTACCATAGATGTGCTTTCACTTGGAAACTCCACACGCATAAATGAGCGATGCTTGGAACTCCAGAAGAAAAAGAAAAATGAAGCTACAAGAGTGAAGGTATATCACTGTTCTTTTGAAAAATGGCACATAGAAACTTAATATTGAGAATGTTTTCATTCAACCAGGCATGCTTGGCTAAGGATTCAAGAAAAATAGTTCTATTTAGAAGTACCAAATTGAGATGAAAACATAAGCAATACTAACTTCTATGCTTAATGTCTAATTGTGGAACTAAGTTTCCTATCTATTAGTCACTGCTTGGTGTTGGTATCTTTTCTTTCTTGGCAAGAATAAATAAGAGAGAATTGTCTAGGCACTATTGTCTCTTTAACTTGCAGAACATAAGAGTAGGTGCACACACACGCAGAACAAAGGCCTCTTCTGGTTGCCCAATGCTTAGAAAACATAAACTACAACATGAATTCAGGAATGAGGTATCTGAACGAGGAGCCTTGGATATTGAAGATCTTGCAAACCTTGGAAAAACATTGGGAACCTGTCCGTACTATGGCTCTAGAAGCATGGTTGTGAGAGCTGATCTTGTTGTTCTTCCATATCAATCTCTTTTGTCGAAATCATCTCGTGAAGCTCTTGGTCTGAATTTGAAATCCAATATTGTTATAATAGATGAGGCACATAATTTAGCTGATTCACTCATCAGCATGTATGACTCAAAAATTACTTTATCACAGGTATGCTCGTCAATTTTATCTAGCATAGACATTGAACAAGTTATATTTACTTTTGAATTTAATTGTTCTGTTCCCTATTTGTACAGCTGGAGAATGTGCATTGCCATGTAGAACGGTACTTTGTGAGATTCCGGAGTCTTTTGGGATCAGCGAACCGGAGATATATTCAAACTCTGATGGTTCTGACTCAAGCTTTCCTTCGAGTACTACTCAATGAGAAGAATGGAAATCTGATGGATTCTTACCATGACATAGAACAGACTTCTGAAGAAAGTAGAACATCTGATTTTACTATGGCCATCAATGATTTTATCTTTGAACTAAATATAGACAATATCAACTTGATCAAATTGTTAAAGTATATAAAGGAAAGTAATATCATGCACAAGGTGAATCTGCTACTAAATACTTACATTTTTTAATGAAACTTTTTTGTCTTCAATTTGATGTCAAAATTTACTTGATTTTCCAGGTTAATAGTTATGGAGAAAAGGTGGCTAATTCGGAGAACACATCAGCACGCAATGAAATTCGGGAACATGGGGAGGAGGGGGGATGTCTGTCTGCTTTCCAGGCATTAGCGGATATATTACAGTCACTGACAAACAATGATAGTGATGGAAGGATAATAATTTCGAGGTCTAGTTCATCATCAAGCTTTAGGAAACAAGGAGGATATATCAAGTTTGTTATGCTCAGTGGCGAGAAGATTTTCTCTGAGGTTTGCTTGACACTGATGTCTTAAGTTAATAAGTACTTTGTAGCTTAAACTACTTTTCGTGACATATAATGAACAAGAAAATAACTCTGAAGCTTTCTTTAGATTGTAGATCAAGCACATGCTGTTCTATTAGTAGGGGGGACTCTTCAACCTATAGAAGAGACAAGGGAGCGATTATTTCCGTGGTTACCACCGAATCAGTTGCATTTCTTTTCATGCGGCCACATTGTCCCTCCAGATAGCATTATGCCAATTGCGGTTTCTCGTGGTCCTTCTGGCCGCTCCTTTGATTTTAGCTACAGCTCTAGAAGCTCACTAGACATGGTGAGCATATCCTTATTTTTGTCTATCATTGTTTAGCATGGTTTCTTTTGTAAAGGTAGCATTTGGCTTCTGTCTTGAGATAGAAAGGATGGAGACAGCGAGACGGCAGAGATGGGTCTCACTCTCCAGTGTCCCATCTCTTTGGAGGAATAGAAATTTGCTTAAAAATTGTCTCGGAGACATCTCTTTTGTCTCTATTCAAGAAGTACAAAATTATCTTAAAATTTGTCTCGGAAAAGAGATGTTTTTGTCTCCAACGTCTCTGTCCTCTCTTTGTCAAGACAATAACCAAATGACACCTGAAGTATTCAACTGCGGACAATGAGTGACTATGTTCCATCTTGTGTTTTATAGATGCGAGAACTAGGCCTTTTGCTATGTAACTTGGTGACTGTGGTTCCTGAAGGAATCGTAGTCTTCTTCCCTTCTTTCGATTATGAAGGTAAAGTGTATGAACTCTGGGGATCTTCTGGCATCATTGAGAGGATTACTAGGAGGAAGCGTATCTTTAGAGAGCCTAGGAATAATATGGAAGTTGAATCTGTTCTAAAGGAATATAAAGATACCATTTGTGCATTATCAAGTGTGAGTACAGAAGCAAACCAAGCATCTCAAAGTGGTGCAGTGCTCCTTGCTGTTGTTGGTGGGAAGATATCTGAAGGGATCAACTTAAGTGATGGAATGGGTCGGTGTGTCGTCATGGTTGGACTGCCATATGCTAGTCCATCTGATATCGAGTTATTGGAAAGGATAAAGCACATAGAAGGTTTTCGAAATTCAAAGTCCATTGAAAATACCCCATTTGGTGCAAGTTGTGATGTATATAATGGAGATGCACAAGGTGGTTTTGACATCTTAAGAAGTTGCAGCCACAGAGGGAGAGAGTACTATGAGAATCTCTGCATGAAAGCTGTAAATCAATCAATAGGTGAGTATATATGCACTAACCTCATAAAGGGTAATTTTGTTGAAACGTAACTCAACCAATTTTTGCCAAATAAGTTAAAACTCAATTTATACCCTTGAAATAAACCATGGTTTTGGTCTTTCTCATACCAAACCAAACATGTGGTTAAGCAATTTATAAGGAATTAATCTTCACCGAAATTCAATGCTTTGTTACTAATTAATTCTTTGATGCATTAAGGTCATGTAGCCGTAGCAAACCAAAGGTCAAGCTCATGATTGCACAGTATCTTACTGGATTTCCTCTATGGTGTATGGAAAATAGTTTTTGAACATCTAAACCTTCGAACTCCATGCTGACACTACTTTTGACTTCCTACTTCAACACTTATTTTTCACCATTAGATTATGCTATCTGTGCAATTGATACACACTATTGGATGTTCAAAGTAACATTACTTACTGTACATTAAGCATACATAGCACTTGCAAACATCTTGAAGGGGTTTTCTTCTATGGGACTTACATTACACTGTTATATGTATGTATGTTGTTTCAGGTAGAGCAATTCGTCATATTAATGACTATGCAGCAATTTTGCTTGTTGATACGAGATATGCATCTGATTCCTCCAAAAGGAGCTTATCCCACCCAGTCAACAAGCTACCACAGTGGATAAAAGATCGTCTTGTTTCTTCCACTAATAACTATGGTGAAGTGCACAGGTTGTTGCATCAGTTTTTCAAATTCAAAAAGAGAAGCTGAGAATACTCACTGCAGAAGAAAAGGTCTTGCAAAGGCCATGATTTCCATTATAATCATTTATAGGGAGATGTCTTAGATGTACCGGGTTGAATTTGGTGCACCGTGCATTAAGGCAATACAATGGTAGAGATTTGAACAATGAAAAGTGTGGCAATGTGGCATCCGTCATGATTCAAGTTTATTCCTTTTGATTGCCTTAGTACATGATGCACCAAGTACAATCTGATGCATCATAGCATTGTCCCATTTATACCCTCAGTTTGATAGTTATTAAGTTCAATTAGATTCTTTAATCTTTAAATATAGAAGAAGAAAGAAAAACTTGAAATAGGGCAGAGCAGCAAATAAAAAAT
Organism: Arachis ipaensis; assembly: GCF_000816755.2. NCBI lineage: Eukaryota > Viridiplantae > Streptophyta > Magnoliopsida > Fabales > Fabaceae > Arachis > Arachis ipaensis. Next base: position 3,519,791 of record NC_029793.2, on the reverse strand, counting down.
CTGTTTTGTGCACTTGACAGTTATTCATTTTTCATACCCTTGTTTTTTTTCTGATGATTTTATACACTATTTTATTTTTTATTCTTTTACGGGGGAGCATTCCTATTTGTAATTTTTTTTTTTGTAAAAAAGAAAATGGATTCATAGGGGCTTGTATATGTTATCCGATCTTATTCCAAATAAAAACTTAGACTGTCTTTATCAGCAATAAGAATGTTCAAACTGTTTTAAATTGACTTTGATAATTACATCATATAAATAACGGTTCATAAGCAGGTATTATGTTGGCAACTCTATTCAATGCTGAGAGAATTGAATCAATGAATGCTATTTAAGATGCAGATTAATTGTTCTAGCTGTCACTCTGCAACTTTGTTTTGTATACTTAATGCTGGTCACGGGCAACAATGGTGTCAGATATTCAACATGGACAACAGAACCAATCTATCTTGGAGAAAATGACAATATGCTAAGTTTATGTGGGAAATAACTACTTCTATGATATGAATGTTTTACCATCAATTAGAAGGGAAACAATTCACCTAACTCATTGTCGGTTAGATTAGATTGTGATGTGTTTGACTTTGCTGCATTGAGTTCTTTCTTTTTTTTAAAAAAAAGAAAGAAAAGAAAAGTGAATTTTAAATAACATTTTTCTTCTAATAAATTGTTAATAACTTATATATGATCTCAACTATTCCTGGTAGAATTAAGTGTTTTCAGGGCAAAAAACAGTTGACTTTGTGGATCATTATTGTTACCTACTATATATAACTATATTTTGAATACAACTGCTGAAGTATCAAACAACAATGAATGATTGAACACCAAAATAAACAATAAGCTCCAAAATAAGACAGTGCATGGTTCCAAGCACCAAAGCCTATCTTTAATATAGTCTGCCAAATATCATGTTATCTTCATGAATGATAGATGCAAAATTTGGCAGTTGTAGTACTTGTTTGGGCATCCAAAGTTTTGTCAGTTTTTGCTGCCAGAGTTAAGTTGCTCTCCCTTGCAGGGTAAACAGTTATTCAGGATAAAAAGAGATATCTGCCAAACACAGTGCAGACACTTTAACTATCATAGTTTTGGATAGAGGTGGGTAGAGGAATTAATAAGCTATGTCAAAATCTGATAGTGACATGACTACCAATTAACCCCTTTCTTACAAAATAGTATACTTTTTCCACTTCTTAAATTAATGGAGTAAGCTCCAAACAAGTCTCTATCCGAAATTAATCAGCGTCGAGGTCCTTTTGGTTAACTGACCGTGGGACCAATGTGTTCGATAACTTTCCTACTTAAGAACCATGACGCTAATTAATTGTGGATTAAGACTTGTTTGCCAACAAAAAATGGGATTATTTAGATATAAATTATATATTGTTGCATTGATTATGATTTGTTAATGTACCAAAAAAGTTAAAACAACTTTTTAGTATAGAATGAGTATTAATAAGGCTTTCTACTTAATTAGCATTGGTTTGGAATGTGAGCATGTGTGTCATTAATTATTCTCAGTGACCCTACTGATTTTTCTGCTAAAAGCACTGACTGAATCTACTTTGGAGGTGCATTAATTAAATGAACACAAGTCACTAAAGTTAAAATTAGTTGCATGTCATGACTCATGACAAAAAATAATAGAACCCCTGCAAATCTCAAACTAAGAATAATTTGATTTAGGGGGGTCATAATTCATGATGTTTCAAATCTGGCGAAGTTTTGCAAATTCTTGATTTAATGTTTTTAGGCAACACTGCTGGCAACTTTGTACCTTAGCCAAAACAATGTACTAACATCTCTGATAATATGAATACTGAAAGTCCTTTTTTTATGCTTTCTTTTGTAAACTATCTGTAAGCCAAATAGGAACAACCCCACATTCAAGGAAAATATCTACACAAGTATCATGACCCCAAATTACTTTGCCCCTTTGACATGGTTATCAAACTCTCTGGTTAACTATAAACTTTACAAGTTTATATTACCAAATCAAGTTTACCAGTTGAATTTTATTATTTGAGTTTATCTTAGCTCGACGAGGTTAGGTGAACTATCAAATTTGATAACCTTAACCTTTGATATTAATATTTTCACCTTATCATATGGTTAAATCAACTGCAATTTAAAACCTTGGTTACTAGCTTTGACTTTAATCAG
>NC_029793.2:3504325-3517513 GCF_000816755.2 Arachis ipaensis | reverse complement strand
AACTTGAAACATAGATGGAAATAAAACCCTTTTAGAGTACATTTCTTTTGTCTTATGGTAACCATAAGAAACTAATTCCAATCTGCATTTATCTTTATATGTGAATAAGAATCAGGACAAAATTGGAGACTGTACAAGAACTAGAGCATATTTAAAACCATGCTTGCTTTTGAAGAAGACTGAAGAACTACTTGGAGAATCCTCTCCTCCTTCTCTCAATAAAATTACAAATGCTGCTAAGAGACACCATTCACAAAAGCAAGGTTTTATTCCGCAAAAGCCTTAGAAAATTCAGGTCTTTATTCCGTGGAGGGTACCAAAAACTACCAAGATCACTCTCCTTCAACACTTTACTTTGTGGAAGTGGCAATGCAAGAAGAACTCACACAACAAGTGACCAATTCTACAATGAGTTCTATGATCACTTGCAGTATGATCTCAGCAGAATGAAGAGGTTTTGCAGCAACAGCAACAACATAACAAATTCCAAGTCAAAAGAACCAGAAATTGAAGATATTGTGAGTTTTGCAAAGCAAAGTCCACAAAAGAGCTTTCATGAAGACATGCCAAAGGAGGAGAAGAAGAAGAAGAAGAAAAACAAAGGGAACTCATCACAAGTAAGAAATAAGGAGGATTCAACAAAGGGAGCTAATGTTTTACTTTTAGCACAGAAGATGAGAGAATTAGATATGGTTGATGAGGGTGATCTTGAGGATGTACTAGACATAGAAGAGGCACTACATTACTATTCTCGCCTTAAAAGCCCAGTCTATTTAGATATCGTGGACCAGTTTTTCATGGATATGCACTCAGACCTATCGTTTCCACAGCCCTCTGTTAGCATCAGAACCTGAAAGCAGAGACTTGGTTCAATCAGGTTGTAGATAAGATAATCATAATTCCCAAGGCATAGCAGGTTTCAGTGTATAGGAAAATGTTTTTATTTCACTATTTTGTGTCTCTTGTGTTGTGTCCTTTTTCCACATGTTGTATCATATATGATAAAACTGAAAATGAGTTTATGTGGTTCAGTTCCCACTTTTTAGAAATTTCTTCCTTTTCCCTGTGTTATTGCTCTTGTATGACATACATGATTTATGATAGCACATCATGAGTAGAATTGAATCATATGGATAAGAGAACCTCTTACCTTCTTGTTTGCCAATTTTCTTATTGTGCAAAATTTTATATCTTCAGTTTCTTTCTCAAAGATACTTGGATCATAATAGATTCTTGAATGCTGTGTACTAGTTTGATAGGAATGATAAGAAACAGAAACTAATTTTTAAAAGTTCTAGCTACTCTTCTGTTACAGTTGGCAACAAAATGTAATATGCATACAAGCACTTCATGAACACCTCATTCTTAGCAACATTTCATGCAACCTTTGAACAATTGAGCCGAATGTTACCCATAGGCGGTGTCAATATATGGAGATCTGAGAGTTTCATCATTGCAAGGGCGAAATGTTTATGGAACAAAGTAGAATCTAGAGCATATTCCTTGATCCAATAACGAGTTACTTCGCCTTCCAATAGTTGCTGATCAGCATACAAGATTCCTCTACCTTGCAATAGGTTGCGGTAGTACGTAATCCCAAAATCTGATTGAGGTTGTTCCAAGTCCATAGTAATTCCTGGCTCTTCTACTGAGGAAGAAGGGGAGCCATTGGGAAAAGTTGACTCAAAAGCTGTCGATGAAAGGGTGCGGTGGGAAGTATATCCTGATGCAGATGAGGGAGATGATGCACTGCATCTTGATTTCAATAGGTTCAGAAATTGCACAAAACCACCAAATAGCATCAAAAGCAGAAGCCAAAGACACATCCAAAACAATGGAATTTAAAAAAAAGGAAAATAGTAAGCACATTAAACCAGAAAGTACTAGGTTCTGTTAATTAATGGCAAGCTTATATTCATGCATTAATGTGATTTTGTTAGCAAATGATGCATTGATGCATGTCCTAAACAGTTAGGTTCTGAAATATACAATCATTGCCCTAAAACTTTAGGGAAGAAGGGTCATATATATCAGCTGCTTCAATATAATCAAACCTGAAGGTATTGTTACCCATTAATACGAAGAGAAGTGAAAAGAATGAGACTAACCTAGGAGAGTGACCATCTCCCTTTCATCAAATCCCTTTGCTTTGAAGGAATTAAGGGTGTGTGATAAATCAGAATAGGGCGAAGGAAGCTCATACGTTGCAATGTCAGCATAAGAGTTCGAACCATCTCTCCGGCCGGTATATAATGGATAGAAGGGGCCACCAGCCTGAAGTAAACACAGATCTAAATCAAGTTCTAGTGTGTATGAACATAGAAATGAATGGACAATGCTCTATGATTTCTATTAGATCTACAACATTAGATTATCACAGATTCAAAGTGTATCATGAAAATACAATGATGAAAGGAAGAGAAGAGAAAAACACATTACCAGAGCCACAGAGTCTCTAGCAGCTAGTACAAGAATATCGGCACAAGAAACAATTCTAGGGCAAGCTTCTTCAAGCTTGGATTTGATGGTTTCAATTACATCAAAACCTTTGAGGCTTCCATTGGGAGGTGCCTCTTTCTCTGAATCAATGTAATCATCATCATCTAACAAAACCGAAGCATCACATCCCTGAAACACAGTTGAGTTAGAAAGCAGCCAATAAACTCATCATAGATATATAACATCATAAGTACTCAATAATATGCAATAAAATTAAAGTAGAATCTCAATTTTTATGTAACTCTCCAAGAAACTATTGATTATCTAGCTATAGTTTAGTCCAGACACACCTCATAACTAGAGCATCTAAATAAACAAAACCCCAAATTACAATCAATGAAATTCAATAATCTTCACTTTCGAGAAAACATCTAAAATATGAACGCCAGGGCCAACTCAAGAAAAACAAAGAGTTTATCAAAATCACAGAAACTCAAAACCCTATGAAAAGAACCCCAATGTGTATATGCTTTCTTTTTCTTTATTTTGAAATTTTCCAACAAAGACGGACCTGAATGAAACAATCATGGAAAACAAGGCGAAGGATAGCTGGAATCAAATAGGGTTTGGTGCGGTGAATATGTTGCATGGTGGAGCGAACAATTCGTTCTGCTTTGGGGCACGAATTTCGGTAGTAATCATACTGAAGTGACTCACCACCACCATCATCATCGTCAGAAGAATCATTTTTGTCATCATCATCATTATCACCAGCGTCAAGAACACCAAATTCATCATCATCGTCGTCATCATCTTCACCAACACCACCATTGATCTTGACAGATAACGAGACAGGGTAATTGGAAAACGAGTCCAGAGGAACAGAACGAGAGTGCGAAGAAGAACAAGAAGAAGCAGAAGAGGAAGAAGAGGGGTTACAGAAAGAGGAGGTGGTTGTGGTTGTGATGCTTATTCTGCTGTTGCTGCTGTTGTTGTTGGTGTTGAAAGAGAGGAAGATGCAGAAGAGGAGAATGAAGAAGCTCATCTTCTTGAGCATCTTTGACATCAAAGTTGCCATCTTTTGCTCAATCGGTGCTCGCAAAACTTGTTCTTGTCAGTGAATTAGGGAAACAAAGTGAAGTGAAGTTGCATTCGTTCATTCATTCACATCAGAGTTGCAGAGTTCATTCACTGGAAGAAGAAGAAAATGGCGGGAAGAAAAGTTGGTTGGTTCTGTTGGGGTATCCAAGTATCACTAACTGTCGCGGTTTACAAATTTTACCTCTTTCTTTTTATTTATTTATTTTTTATTTTAAGTCCTACAGTGTCAATTTATTATTTAGTAATGATACAAGAAACAAGAAATTTGTATATTCTGACTATGAGATTACTCGCATAATCTTTTATTTATTTTGAAAGTAAAATGGAATCTACCGACTACCAAGGACTTTGGATGTTGCCACACAACACACCATACCCTTATGACACTTTGATTATATTTAATCTTCAAATTTACTATTTAAAATTTTGTTTAAATACATGAATTTAATTTGATGATCGTGTTATAGTATCTATAGATCAAAATAAAACTCATACTAAGTTAACTCAATTTTATAGGATAGAGTTGTTTACTTGGTTTGTACTTGTAGGTCGAGTCAATACAAAGGATCGACTAATCAGATTGGGCATCATTGAACCAAGTGATAACGTCTGCGTTATGTGTAGCAAAGAAATTAAATCTGTACAACATCTGTTTGTCACATGTGAGTATGCTTGGCAGGTGTGGTGCACATGGATTAGTCATGTGGGTTGTGTTTGGAGTATCCCAGGATCCATAAAAGAACATTTTGAGAGTTGGAGGATTATATCTTTAAGAAAAGACGTGCGAAAAACATGGTTAGTTGAATTCTTCTCAATTATATGGAATATCTGGCTATGTAGAAATGAACTTATCTTCCAGAATAAGACAACAAATATTGTAGACTGTGTGACTAGGTCGTTTTGTTGCTCTAGAAAGTGGTGCAAAGGTTAACTCGGGTTGTTGATAGCTATGCCGAAAATGACATAGGAGTTGCTAAATTTCATGTATTGTATCTTTGTATGCTTCACTACATNTTCAAATTTTCGTCCATGGCTTTTTAGATTTTAGTTTAGCAAACTACAATCCATTGGGAAATTTTGTTGTAGAAAAACAAGAAGAAAAAACATAACTAGCTGATGAATTCATGTATTTTCAATTTTTCATCGTAGCTATAGTAAAAATAAAAAGATAAATTCGTTATAAGTAATAAAACGTGTGTAAATCATTTTAATAATATTTCATCTACATTAAAAAAAATAATAGTCCATTTGGGAGGTGTCAATTCACTCAATTGAACAGAATAAGAGGACTACTCCATAAAAGAAACTCCATTGATTGATAAAACATCAAATCAAAGATTTATACATTGATATTGTGCCTTGAATAGCAGCACTAAAACCAATACAGCTCTATATGCTCAGAAACCAAAGAAAAGAAAAGTAAAAGAGACCCCACCTTATACTCCCCACGATAAGAGCTAAGGTAAAAATAATGAATAATCTAGCACGAATGCCGCATAAACATCCCACAATTTATCATTCCAGCCATAGCAACAATCGCCACAAGGAGTCTCAAATATGATTTAGTAACCATTAGATGAAACCAAAACATTATGCTCCTTCAAACGTTTTTGAAAATGTGCTAAACGGGTTTGCAACTGCAAGATACCAGCAGCTTTCTGTGTTAGAATGGCATTTAGCTTTGTAACATAATCATCCAGCTGATTCCCTGGTTGATCTGCTTCAACCAAGAGGTTCATTTCCTGCATAAATGGATGATGAATGAAAATCTCAATCAAGAAAAAAAAAAAAACTGCAATTTCCAACATGCCTTTCAGGGAAGCAGTGGCAAGGGCAGTTTTCAAAAATGCATATTCTTTGTTCTATGAACTCTTTTAGTTTTATTCTAGGATGAATAATACTGAAACCAGCCGAGGGCAGGATATGCAAGATGTTCAACAAACAGAAAATTTGTTGCATGTGTGTGCGCTGAAGTTTCAACTATTATGCTGAATACCAATAGGGTTAAATTCAATACCTCTCTAACAATATTCATGGTCTCCTCTACTTGTTTCCGGTGGGCGTTTACAAGATCTTCCTCCTCCTGAAGTTATGATAAAATGCTTTTATCTAGTTTTCTGTGTACAAGAATATACTCTGCAAGTAGTCAGTAGTTTTACCTTTAAGAGGGCATTCAAATCATCGTCTGAATGTACAGTTTTAGGTTCAACATTTGGGAGGTCCTTCCATTTGATCTGATTATTCTGCTTCTTCGATTTGTCTTCTGTCACACCATACGACGGCTCTATCTTTCCATATTTCTTTAATGATGGTTTCACCTCCTCATAGTACTCTTCGGGAGGGCTAAATTCATCCACATCATTATCTTCCAGCGATGCATCAACCACATGATCCTCATAGGCAGATGCAGGAAAAGAAGATACAGGAATTGTAATAGATTCCTTGAGGTTGAATGAAGATATAGTATCCTTCTTAGAATTGTGACCCTTTGATAGGCTTTTTACTCTGAAAGTTTTAACAGCAAAGAACAAGTTTCAATTTGTATCTATCAAACATTGTGCAGGATGTTGGTGGTTTGAAGGATGGGAATAACCAAGAAAAGAATTTATTCTTTTGTTACCTGTCAGCATATCTTAATGTATTGAGAGTATGTTCACATGAACCAGAGCTTGGTGATATGCATGATATCATAACAGTGCGGGAATTACCAACAAATGAATCCCTTAAAACTTCAGTCAATTTACTGCCTCTGAATGGGATGTGTCCCTGATCGTTATCGAGAGCTCTTATGCACTCCTTCAGGGCAAGTAAGCTTTTATTGATCTCAGCACCTTCTATTCTGTAACATATAATTTGGAACAGCCAAAATAAAGCCATTAAGGTCAAGACACAAGAGGGTCAAAATTGAGATGCAGTTACTAATATGATGTATTTCAATAGTTGAAATGTTATTTGTGCACAAAAAGCTAGACATCTCATATACATCCTAGTTAGAGATAGACACAATAGTTTGTTTTTCATTTTTCCCCCTCTTCTCAACTCTCACAATTACCACAAGTGTTTTCATGATATGTCTATACAAATAAGAGTTCTCTTTCAAAATATTCCACTTCAGGTTGCTTCCTACATACCTTGTTTGTTTGTCATTATCTGTGGTATCTGCTCCACGTTCACTTCCCGCAAGATCAATGAAGGAGAGCTTGCCAATAACAGCAACACGAGGAGGCTTCGACCCATTGCCATCAGTTGACCTCTTGATAGCAAGCTGAAGTATTGCATGTGACCTTGAAGATTCCTCATTTGCACCAGTGGTGCCAGTACTTCGTGTGGCATTTCCTTGGTCTATCAGTTCTTTGATCATCTCTACATCGGATACCTGGTACTCTTGCAAGCCAACAATGCAAACTTGTTGCTTACCATCCTCTCTCATGCACAGTTTTCTGCAGAAACATGCCATTAAACTTCAAGAATATAGATACTACAGTACAGATGCAAACAAGAAGGATCAAATAACTCACTTCCGATCATTAAGGAGATCAAAAAGCTTTCCACCATATATTTCAAAGAAACTAACAAACAACTGAAATCCCTGATTTTTGTATGTATGATGCATCAATCTCAAGATGTCCCTTGATGCTTTTAGAGGCAGTGGCTTCATTGTGTAAGTTTTCCCACTTCCTGGATTAGCAGAAAATGGTTTTTATAAGTTTACAAAGTACATAGCTAGCAGAAACATGCTCGCACCCAGCAATAGTGCAAGCCAACAAAGTCAATTTGGCATAAATAACAATGATGAAAGAATCACTGGTTTCCTTTACAGAATTCAAGCATTTTGCCTTAATACAGAACAAGTACAGGAACAATTTTAGGAACTTCGAACTACAAACAATTGTTTTGTAAAGAAGATGACCAACTATACTTGTGATTAAAGATGTGAATAATAGAGTTTCAGAACCATATATTATCACGATCAAAATGATATTCTTACAAAAATGAAAAAGAACAATTGTAAATTATTTCAGATGGATGCATGGTATGAAGTTCATTCTCAAATAGGCATAATCTGACTTGTCCTAATGCAGGCTGTCATGCTAATTGCAACAAGAACAGACGTAAGAAGCTGCTATCACCTGTTTGCCCATATGCAAAACAAGTTGCCTTAGTTCGTTGAAAAATTATTGGCACTATGGGCTCCACTGTTTCACGATATACCTAAGCCAATCAAAGGATTAAAAGCAAAAATTACACGAACTGGGTTATATGTTGTGAATTCATGCTTTTCAACTCAACATTTGATTGCATTATAGTTACCTCATCATTTGTAACCTCCTCGTTCAAGACAGCATCGAAAACAAATTCATGCTTCTCTACATACTGAGTTAGGTCGACCTATAAAGCATTTAGATTTTAAAAACATTATTAAAATATCATCCCATAAATTTGACATATGCACTGCCTTATGAAAAAACTAGGAAGGTGATTTTAATAAATAAGGTTTTTAGATATGTTGATTGTTGGGCATTGCTAAAACTAGACTTTGGAATACTACCTAGTAGAAGGCTTTGAAGAGTTGAAATAAAACATCAAGATAAAACAGATATTGTAGATTCTCTGCAGTGTTTTCGAATCCAAATATTCTAGATTCACAAATATACTTACTAAGAACCATGGATTCTATTGCCTATTACAATCACCTTAAGTTTAGTCTCATGCACTGTTAAAGAATTTGATATTGTCTCTATAATGTCTTCCTCATTCTTTGCTATTTCCTTCTTGTTAAGTGGTCTTTTGCGAACCTGCATTAAAGTATCAATATGTCCAAGTTAGAAAAAAAAATTAAAAAAATCTACACAAGCTTCAGTTCAAACTGGAACATCAAAGAGCATAATACATTGAGGCATAAGAAAGAAGTGTGTACCACAACTTTAATCTTTGCGACGGAGCTGGATTTCTCCTTATCAGTAGAAGAAACATTACTCATTAAGTTGTTGTCAGGTGCGCGACCTCTGCCACTCTGCTTACTAAACATGTAAGGCTCAGCATCATCAAACCCTCTACCAAGAGTAGGCTGATACAGGGTGGCATCGGATACATCAGAAGCTGGCATCTATCATCAAACAGAGAGACAAATCACAATCATAACATCTGAGCTACAATTTTCCGTTCTCAACTAACAGATAGAAAATGACATAGCATCAAATTAATCGTCTACAGAATTTAGTCACCAATATGGTTCATCAATCTTCAAAAAGCATATCAATTTGGTCATCATAAATATATTTAGACATTAACTTAATCCCAAATTGACAATTATTTTAGTTTATAATAACTTAGAGGACTGATTTGATTTCCTGCATATCTTTGGAGGATAAATTTTAGTATCTACCATGATAAAAAATGATTAACTACATTCCTCAAGAAAAGAAAAATGATAAGCTACCAAAATTTCAATCACATAAATGAAAAGCTAAGTAACCTCAGGAAGAAGCTCAGTATCAAATGAATGGATATCCAAGAGGCCTGGGCTGAAATCGGCCGGCGAAACTTCCTCGCCATACTTCTTCTTGGGCAGGGCGGAGGCCTCCGCGTCATAGTAATAATCACTTCCTCCGCTGAAGCTCCTTTGAACGCTGTTCCTATACATTCTGCTTCCTCCTCCACCATACAAATTATAATCCTGCCAATACATAATCCCACTCCAAAATCAAATAAACAAATAACTCATCACATCACAAATCAGTGAAATCTCAATAGCCAAAAATTCCAAGTTCCATCACAACATTATCACCACAAGATTCAGAGAATCAGATCATCACCACAACAAAAGCATTATGTAATTACCCAGTAATAAATAAATAAATAAATATCATTTCTGAAGTAATGGTTTAAAAAATTGAAAAAATCATTAAACAAAAGAGAGGGGAACCTGAAGAGGAGGAATGAAACTGGAAGAGGAGTGAATATTAGAGTGAGAGTGAAGCCAGCTGGTATTGGAGGAAGGTTCGAGAAGGTTTTCGGAGTAGTGACGGTGTTGGTGCACCGCCGAACCACCGGATCGCTGCCCTTGTCTGTTCATCTTAACCGATCGTAACAGAACAACAACAACAACAACAACAACAACAACAACAACAACAACAACAACAACAACAGGAATAACAAGAAGAAGGAGAAGGTGGAGAAACTTGGAGTGGACACTGTCACTGTTATGGAGTGAAACTCACGAAACGAAAAGAATGAAGGAGGCTTTTGAAATGAAAAAGTGTTAACGGGAAGGAGAATGGGCACGTGTTTTATGAAACGACGACGTATTATGTGGGTCCTTGTTTGGTTCATTTTTCATGGTTATTTGAAGTTAGCCTATCATCGAACACCGTCGCTCATGTGCGTGGGGACCAAACACCACTATTGCGCGCTTCGCTTGGCTCCCCGAGTTTTCAAAAATTCTGATGCCTTTTCCCCAGGTTTTTATTCTTTTTTTTTTATTCTTTTTATTTTACTTAAGTAAAATAAAAAGAATAAAAAAAAAAGAATAAAAACCTGGGGAAAAGGCATCAGAATTTAAATTTTACAAGATCAATTTGAAAAAAGTTGAAATATTTATTTTCACATTTTAGACATTCTCATGATAAAAAAGTTCTTAGGCATACAAAACAAAAAAAGTACGTGCATGTAATTTATAAATTTTTTTTTTTTACCAAAGATAGGAGACTTGAACTCGAAATCTCTTAATTGAGTATGAGAAGACTATGTCATTTGAGCTATTACTCATTGGTATGTAATTTATAAATTTGATCAACTTTTTATGTTACGGTGTATAAATATAATACAAGTATACAACCAACTTATTTATATATTTTTCTTTTTTGTACAAACTTATTTATATTTCTCTACCAAACAAAGAACTTATTTCTATATAATTATTTTTATATTTTCAATATCAAATTTATATGAAAAAGTACAGAAAGACAATGAACAATAAATATATTGGATATTTAATTCAATAGGTATGCAGATGATTATATTGATTATTTTTAATTGGATGATTTTTTTTATTCAATTTACTCATACATAATTAACAATTGTTGGATGTTCAATTCATTAGGTATACAGATAGTTATCCTAATGTTAAGATTTATGAAATAATTTGGAGGTGGAGTATGTTTTTATTTTATTGAATTAATTCTAAAACGTATTATTCACATTATTTTAAAAAATTATTGTCTACCTAACAAAATCAAATTTATATATGTTTGAAGGAAAAACGAATAAAATATATGCTTGCTAGTTGGTAGTGCTACTACTTTCATATTGGTCAAATGGTAATAAATTTGTTTCCTTTTTCAGTAATTCATAATAGAAGAGACGTTCAAAGGTTTTTAAAGAACAATCAATGTGTTTTGAAGTAAAAATAATAAAGAAAAGGAATAAATAACTATTTTGAATTATGAAAATTTTAGATGTTGACAAAATTATTTACAAAAAGAATTAAATTTATTTTGTATCTATAAAAAATAAGTATCGTCAACTAATTTTTAAAATTAGAACTGTGTCTCTGTAACTTTTTTTTTTAAATTTTCAAAACTTATTCCTAACATTTCTTCTATTATTTTTAGAGTAAATGTCCTTTCTGATCCTTGACTATTTGTCTTATGGACTTCTCACCTCCTAAGAAATCTAAAAATCCAAATCGGTCCATATCTATTTTGATAATGTACGTTCCAGTCCTTATCTACTTTGAGTAAATGTCATTTCCAGTCCCTAACCAGGGACTGGAACATACATATATCAAAGTAGATAGGAACCGATTTGGGTTTTTAAATTTTTTAGGTAGTGGAAAGTTCATCAGACAAATGGTTAGGGATCGGAAATGACATTTACTCTTATTTTTACCACTTTAAACCCACTAAGATCTACCATTCCCTCATTCCTTTTTGCCGCAAGTCTTGTTGTCGTCAGATCTACTCTTTTTCGCCTCCATCTCATTTCGTCGTCATTTGCTCCTTCTCATCGTCGACTGCTCGAGTGGCAAAAACAGAGAGCACAAGTAACGGGGAAGAAGACCAGAGGTGGACGCATGGTGGGCAAGGTCTTCTTTGCTGTCACACCCTCCTTTTTTTTATCTTTTTTATTTTTCTTTTTTTCTGACTTTTTTACCTGTGTGCGCGCTTGTTTTCCTTGTGTGTGCGCGCACTTGATTCTTGTGTGTATGTGTGTTGTGTTGATAGTGGTGTTAGTAGTGGTGGTGTGGCTCTACTTCTTTTTCTATCTCTCTACTTTTTGTGTGTGAGTATTGTGTTTATGATAGTATTAACGACGATGGTGGTGATAGTCTAACATTGGGGTGAAGGACACAGTGGACTGTGGTGAAAAAGAGAGAGATTTAGAAGATGTGAAAAATATAAAAGAACTCGCTATAATTAAAGGCCAATTATAATTAGGGTTCCATATTTTAGGATCGATTCTAGTTGTGATTTTGAAAGAATTTTCATAGTTTGATTTTAGTTTTGGATTAGGTTTGGGTTCTGATTTTAGAAAGAAGTTGAAGGTAGTAAAGTAGGGGTAATTCAAAAATTTTAAAATAATTTTAACAGAGTTAACTTCAATTTTAGTGATTGGTTATTTTTGTCAAACGATACTTATCTTTTATCTTTCATGGGTACAATAACTGAATTAACTATAATTTTAACGATACTAATATTGTACCAATGAAAGATGAGTATCGTTTATAAAAAATAATCGATCGTTAAAATTAGAGTTAACTCCGTTAAAATTGTTTTAAAATTCCTGAATTACTCCTATTCTATTACCTTCAACCTTTTTCCAAAATCAGAACCCAAACCTAACCAAAACTAAAATCAAACTATGAAAGTTCTTCCAAAATCACAACTAGAATCGATACTAAAATATGGGTTCCTAATTATAATTGACTTTTAATTATACTGAGTTCTCTTATCTCTCCCACACACTCTGAATCTTTCTCTTCTCCACTACACCCCATTACGTCCTTCACCCCATTATTAGAACATCACCACCATTGTCAATAGTCTAGGGTTGGCAATATATACCCTACCCACGGGTACCCAACCTAGATCAACCCGTTCGAATAGGGTTGTCTACCCTACCCGCTACGGGTAGAGTAGAATAGGGTGCAAATTTGTCTGTGGGTAGAATATGATACGGATTTAGAGTATACCCTACCCTACTCTACCCGCACCTTTAATATATTATATAATATATATGTAAAAGTTATGTATGTAGTGAAGAAAGTGAGTCTTATTCTCATAATTTTCTTCTTATAAAAACTTAAAATAATCACTAAACTAGTTGATGATCATATTATTTGTAATTTTATGTTGGATTTATTTAAAATTTTATTGTTTTTAATTTTAATTTGAACTTAGTTTTTTATTTTCTATTTTATTAATATGTATGAAAATTAGAATGGTTGAATTTTATATTTATTTGAATTTTTTTTTTGTTTCTGCGGGTAGGGTCGGGTAGAGTAGGGTTTAGAACTTTAGAATACGGGTAGGGTTAGGGTTGAGAGATTTTCAACCCGCAGGTAGGGTAGAATAGAGTTTTAAGAAAATTTTCAAACCACGAGTAGGGTTAGGGTAGAATCCAAACCTACCCTACCCTACCCATTAC
>NC_029793.2:3480271-3503067 GCF_000816755.2 Arachis ipaensis | reverse complement strand
CCCACCACCACCACCAATATCATCATGGTCATCATCATCATCATCAGAACTTTTTCCAAAATCAACCAAAATCACCCAGAAGCCCAAGTTGAAAAAGAACCCACCACCACCACCACCATTATCATCATCAGGGACGGATCTAAGTAGAGTGGTGTGGGGGCAAGTGCCCCCACTACAATTTGAAATTTTTTTTAGTAGTATATGATAATAATATTTATTTGCCCCCATTAGATTATTAAATTTGACCCCATAATAATTTTTTACTTAACTTTTGATACTTAATCGTCAATTTAAAAATTTTATATTAGATATTCGTTAGAATGATTAATTCTTATATTTAAACGAAATTAGTATTCTTTTTTAAAAATCAACTTAAAAGAATATTATTTATCTTCTTTTCAAATTAGCTTTAATTTTTGCGTAGCAACTATATTAATTGAAAGAACTTTTTTAACTATGAATATCAATAAGAGTCGGCTTCTAATTGTATTGGAAAGTAAATTTTTAAATAATTGTTTAGTAATATATATGGAAAGAGAGAAATTTTGATGGTAGTGTTAAAAAAAAATTACTTAATATTTTAAAAATATAAAACCTAAAAGAATAGAATTTTAAATTATATATTATTATTTAAATTACTATTTTAGTGTTTTAATTTGTATATTAGATATTTTGAAGGCTAATCATATTTTACAATAACAAAATATAATCATAACAATAATCATGTTATATGTACATAAAAAATAATTATCTGTATAAAATATATATTAAAATATAAAATACACCTTGAAAATAAGTTAAATAATATATGTATTTATACATAGATATATAGTAGTTAATAAATAATTTAATATTTAATTTTTTATATACACATATTATTTTTATTATAAAAATTATTATCATGTTATATAAAATTTGCCCCCACTATCAAAATTTTCTGAATCCGTCACTGGTCTAAACCTTACTTTATTCTATCCATTACCAGCTCTAGTCAATACTACTATAAACACAACACTTATGTGTAAGAAGCAGACAGAAAGAGAAAGAAGCAGACAGAAAAAAAGACATACAGTCGCACCACCATTATCACACTACTACTACTAACACCACTATCAACACAACACGCATACACACAAGAATCAAGGACGTGCACATACAAGAAACAGGCGCGCATACACACAAAAGAGTAAGAGAAAAAGAAGAACAACGAATTTAAAATTTTTTGAGAAATTTTAAATTTCTTTGTTGCATTTTTGAATAAGAAATGTGAACGATGTTTTATATTAGAGTGCGAAATAAGAGATAATTTTTGTTTAGAATTTCGAATACGTGTCATATTTTTTTTATTGAAAACGGTTTTTACTAGTGTTAGACCTATTTAATTGAATTTAAATGACAATAAAACTTAAATATGTAGCAAAAATATAATATGGTCGAAAGATCCAACATCAACCAAAGAAACGGCTATTGAATTATAGGCTCATTTACTCAACATTTGTACTTGTACAGTTATACCCATCGAAAATTAAAACATTTAAACCCCATTGAATGCGTGTGTGTGTACTAGTACGTTTTTTTTGGGACATGTGTGTACTAAAAGTTTAAAAGTTCGTTGAAAAAACAAAAACATGAAAAGAATGGGCTGTGCTTATTGAACTCCTTTATATATTTATAATGTTTTGGGCTAAGGCAATTTGTATTTTTATTATTCAAAATTTTAAATTTTAAATTCTAAATTTAATATTTAAGATTTAAAATTTAATTTTTATTTTATATAATTTTATTTAATTTGAATTTTAATTCTGTTTTAATACTGTTTATACCCTGGCCCAATAGTAAAGGCCCAGGTCCAAATGAAAGGCCTAATCCAAAGGATTAAGCCTCACCTGGCACCGACCTTCAACCTACGAAGTCGGCATTTGCCACGACTTGTTCTAAAGAAGTCGAGAACGAGGGTTAGCTGGTAGATAAGCATTCATTCGAATAAGTAACTGCCCCTAGAATCTCTCTAACCACTTCTGCAAACCCTATCTTAACCTCCCTAAGATAAAGGGACGGTTAACATCCTAGAAAAGCGGCACTACTTCAACGGTGGTTATTGGTTCACCACTATAAGTATCCTGACACCCCTCAGGTATCTCTAGGTCCCAATACTCTCTAGACCTGTTTTGCTCCCTTTGCTGACTTTGGCATCGGAGTGTCTTTGCAGGTACCACCCCCCTCACTTCTCACGAACAAGTCGGACGGAGCCCGTGGATCGTCAACTCACTTGCAGGCCTCCTCTTTCATACGTTTGGGCCAACCAATACCGACCAGCCCATTAATCTCCGGTTACCCATCGTAACATTGGCGCCGTTGTCGGGGAACCGAGAGATCAACCAGTGATGGCAGACAGATCCCCTGAGGAGGGTCATGTGGAGACAGATTCCGAACAAGAGAATCTGGACACCGGAAATAATGACGTGGACATAACCCTCCACCAGGGAACTAACGATCAACACAGAGAGGGTACCTCCGGAGTCAAAACTCCGAAGGTGAATTCCTCAGAAGGGCGCAATTCGGAGAAGGACGGACAGTCCCACGCAACTGAACTTATGGGATTAGTCTATGTCCACCAAAGTCGCCTGGAACAGCTAGAACAGGAATGAGAGCGACAAAGGAAGATAGAAAAGCACCTAAAAGAG
Organism: Arachis ipaensis; assembly: GCF_000816755.2. Lineage (NCBI taxonomy): Eukaryota > Viridiplantae > Streptophyta > Magnoliopsida > Fabales > Fabaceae > Arachis > Arachis ipaensis. The sequence goes on along the minus strand of NC_029793.2, from coordinate 3,500,383 downwards.
GAGATGGATCGACGAAAATAGTTAGAGAAGAAACTCTTAAAGTTAGAATCCTCCCTCAAAGGTCGGAACTCCCATGACGATAGAGAAGAGTCGCCCCCAGGAGGGGAAGATCCTTTTAGTGAGGACATAATGAGGGCAAAAGTTCCAAGAAACTTTAAAAGCCCCGATATGGACCTCTATGACGGAACCACAGATCCGAAGCATTATTTAAGCAACTTTAAAAGTCGGATGTACCTGGCTGATGCTTCTGATGCTACGCGATGCAAAGCTTTCCCGACAACCTTGTCGAAAGCGGCGATGAAGTGGTTCGACAGCCTCCCCCCAAGGTCGGTCACCAGTTTTGAAGACCTCTCAAGGAAGTTCTTGATGAGGTTCTCTATCCAGAAAGACAAAGTAAAACATGCGCCAAGTCTCCTGGGGATAAAGCAGGAGGTCGGAGAATCCTTACGAACCTATATGGAAAGGTTCAACAAAGCATGTTTAGAAAGCCAAGACCTGCCCACCGAGGCAGTCATAATGGGGTTAGTCAATGGGCTTAGAGAAGGTCCCTTCTCACAGTCCATATCAAAAAGACACCCCACCTCCTTAAGTGATGTACAGGAAAGAGCTGAAAAGTACATCAACATGGAGGAGAACGCTAGGCTGAGAGATTCGAGTTGGCGACCTGGGCATCTCCCCTCAACAAAAGAGAGAGAGAGGGAACCCAAAAAGAAGGAAGAACTCGGTCTCGATAGACCAAGAAAATATCACTCTTATACTCCTCTAAAAGTTTCCATAGTGGATGTATACAGAGAGATTTGCAATACCGAAAGACTGCCTCCTCCCAGACCGATTAAAAATAAAAAAGGAGGGAGTCACAGCGACTACTGTGAGTACCATAAAATATATGGTCACTCGACAAATGACTGTTACGACCTTAAAAATGTGATAGAAAAACTGGCTAGAGAAGGTCAGCTCGACAGATATCTCATAGAAAGGTTGGACGGTCATGGGAAGAGAAAGCGAGACGATATGGATAGAAGAGACCCACCACCGCAGACCCCGGAGAGACATATACATATGATCTCAGGAGGATTTGCGGGAGGGGGACTCACCAAATCCTCTCGCAAAAGACATCTCAAGCGAGTCTACCAGGTCGGAGGAGAGTCTTCCGACCTTCCCACCATTTCATTCACAAGAGAAGATGGGCAAGGAATAATCCCTGGGCACGATGACCTAGTGGTAATTACTATGATCCTAGCCAATGCCCATCTCCATAGAACCCTAGTAGACCAAGGAAGCTAAGCGGACATCCTTTTCAAGCCCGCTTTTGACAAACTAGGGTTGGATGAGAAAGAATTAAGAGCCTACCCCGACACCTTGTACGGACTAGGCGACACGCTGATAAAACCACTGGGATTTTTGCCCCTCCACACCACTTTTGGAAAAGGGAAAAAATCCAAGACTCTGAGTGTAGACTTCATAGTCATCGACGTAGGGTCAGCATATAATGCTTTAATCGGCAGAGCTACCCTTAATCGACTCGGAGCAGTGGTATCCACTCCCCACCTTTGCATGAAATTCCCAACCTCAGCGGGAATAGCAACGGTGAGGGGAGATCAGAAATTGGCAAGGAAATGCTACAATGAAAGCCTGAATCTGAGAGGAAAAAGCAGAGAAGTCCACACCATAGAGCTCGGCGGCGCAAGGGCCCGAGAAGAGCTGCGACCACAGCCGGGAGGAAAAACTGAGGAAATACAGGTCGGCAAAGAGGAAGGAAAAAACACCAACATAGGAGCCAACCTAGGGGAAGCCCTAAAGCAAGGGTTGATTAAGCTCCTAAGAGACAATTCCGACCTCTTTGCCTGGAAAGCCTCCGACATGCCCGGGATAGACCCCGAGCTTATGTCCCACAAGCTCTCGGTATACCCAGGGTCCCGACCTGTGCAACAGAAAAGGCGTAAGCTCGGCCCAGAACGAGCTCTAGTAGTGGAAGAGCAAGTGCAAGCACTCCTAGAAGCCGGCTTCATCAGAGAAGTTAAATATTCAACATGGCTAGCCAATGTAGTGCTAGTCAAAAAGCAAAATGGCAAATGGAGAATGTGTGTCGACTACACCGACCTAAATAAGGCATGTCCTAAGGACCCTTATCCACTCCCAAGCATTGACACCCTTGTAGACTCTAGCTCGGGGTATCAATACTTGTCATTCATGGATGCCTACTCGGGATATAACCAAATCCCGATGCATGAGCCAGACCAGGAAAAGACATCATTCATCACGCCCAGAGCTAACTTCTGCTATGTGGTCATGCCATTTGGATTGAAAAATGCAGGGGCCACGTATCAGAGGCTGATGAATAAGGTGTTCGCTCCCCACCTTGGGAGCCTAATGGAAGTTTATGTAGACGACATGCTGGTAAAAACCGAAAAAGAGGCCGACCTCTTAGCAGACCTCTCGCAAGTATTTGACACCATAAGGTCACACGGGATGAGACTAAATCCCGTAAAGTGTACCTTCGCGGTGGAAGCTGGAAAATTTCTAGGGTTTATGCTGACACAAAGGGGAATCGAAGCAAATCCCGATAAGTGTAGAGCTATCTTAGAAATGAAAAACCTGACTTGCTTAAGAGAGGTCCAGCAGCTAAACGGCCGACTTGCAGCCCTCTCCAGATTCTTGACAGGATCAGCACTAAAATCCCTTCCACTGTTCTCCTTATTGAGAAAGGGATGTCAATTCGAGTGGACTCCTGAATGCGAAGAGGCGTTCCAGGAATTCAAAAGATTCTTGAGTCAACCTCCAATCTTGACCCGACCTGTAGCTGGAGAAGACCTCGTCCTATACTTATCTATAGCAGACAAGGCTGTCGCATCAGCCTTGATAAGAGAAGATGAGGTCGGACAGCACCTAGTGTATTTCATCAGCAAAGTTCTACAAGGCCCCGAACTAAGGTACCACAAACTAGAGAAGTTTGCCTACTCCTTAGTAGTAGCCTCACGAAGGCTACGGCCTTACTTCCAAGCTCACACAATAAGAGTCCGCACGAACCAACCCATGAAGCAAATCCTCCAAAAGACGGATGTTGCAGGGAGAATGGTTCAATGGACAATAGAACTCTCCGAGTTCGACTTGAGGTATGAAACTCGGACGGCAATTAAAGCCCAGTGCCTCACCGACTTTTTAGCAGAATACGCAGGAGATCAAGAGGAAAAGCCAACTACATGGGAACTCTATGTAGATGGATCCTCAAACAAAACAGGAAGCGGTGCAGGCATAATATTGGTGGATGAAAGAGGAACCTAAATAGAGGTTTCCCTCAAGTTTATATTTCCAGCTTCAAATAATCAGGCAGAGTATGAGGCCCTGATTGCTGGATTGAAGCTAGCAGAAGAAGTCGGTGCTACAAAGATGATGATATACAGCGACTCACAAGTGGTGACCTCCCAGGTAAGTGGAGAGTATCAGGCAAAGGACCCCAATATGAAGAGGTACTTGGAAAAAATTCTGGAACACCTTGGGCACTTTGCAGAAACCGAGGTCAAACATATAACTCGGGATCTGAATAGCAGAGCAGACGCCCTATCCAAGTTAGCAAGTACCAAGCCAGGAGGGAATAACAGAAGCCTGATCCAGGAAACTCTCCAGGAACCCTCCGTGGTAAAGACAGAGGAAACGCAAGTGATCCTTGAGGTAGCCGGATTAAACCTCGGATGGATGAACCCCTTGATCGAATACATGAAATTCGACATCCTCCCCGGGGAAGAAAAAGAGACTAAGAAAATCCGGAGGGAAGCACAACACTACACCTTGGTGAAAAATACTCTCTACAGAAGGGGGATATCAACACCATTGTTAAAGTGCGTACCGACCTCGAGAACCACCGACGTATTAGAGGAAGTTCACGGCGGGATCTGCGGAAATCATCTCGGAGCAAGATCACTAGCCAGGAAAGTGATCCGAACGGGATTCTACTGGCCGACCTTATAGAAAGATGCCACAGAATTCGTGAAAAAGTGTCAACCATGCCAGATGCATGCAAATTTCCATGTGGCTCCCCCGGAGGAGCTCATCAGTATCACTTCTCCATGGCCCTTTGCAAAATGGGGAATGGATTTGTTAGGTCCTTTTCCCCAGGCGCCAGGACAAGTCAAATACCTGATCGTGGGAATAGATTACTTCACAAAGTGGATAGAAGCAGAACCATTGGCCACCATCACCGCTCAAAAAAGTCGGAGGTTCCTCTACAAAAATATCATCACAAGGTATGGGATACCTTATTCCATTACTACAAATAATGGAACCCAGTTCACCGACTCTACCTTCAGAAACCTAGTAGCCAGTATGAAAATCAAACACCAGTTCACCTCGGTGGAACATCCACAAGCCAATGGACAAGCCGAGGCAGCCAACAAAGTCATACTGGCAGGACTGAAGAAAAGACTACAAGAAGCAAAGGGAGCCTGGACGGAAGAGCTCCCACAAGTGCTATGGGCTTACAGGACAACCCCCCAATCCGCCACTAGAGAAACGCCCTTCCGACTAGTCTATAGCGTAGAAGCCATGATACCAATAGAAATAAGTGAACAAAGCCCAAGGGTGATCCTCCATGACGAGATCGGGAACATACAGGGGCACAAGGAGGAGCTCGATTTGCTCTCCGAAGTCCGTGAAGAAGCCCAGATAAGGGAAGCAGCGTTGAAGCAAAGGATGACTACAAGGTACAACAAAAAAGTCATTCGAAGAACCTTCGCCCCGAACGACTTGGTCTTGATCAGAAACGACATTGGGGTCAACAAATCGGGAGAAGAAAAACTCGCCGCCAATTGGAAGGGACCATACAAAATCAATGAGGTATTAGGAAAAGGTTATTATAAGGTGACCGACCTGAACGGCACCGAGTTACCAAGGTCGTGGCATGCTTGTAATATGAAAAGGTACTACAGTTAAAAGCGAACTCTACTCCCTGATGTACTCTTTTCCCAACTTCATGATTTTTTCCCGAAAGTAAAGGGTTTTTTCTGGAGTAGGGTTTTTAACGAGGCATCATAGTAGAGGCTAAGGGAAAATAGGCTGTCAAAAACCCTTAGTAGCAAAAAGGTACCTCCCCAATAAATAAAGATCTTTTCCAATATCTCTTATAAATTCCTTTTTGCTTTTTAAGTCTTTCTACGAAATGCACCGACTTAAGCTCGACAAAGCGTGAAAATCCCATGAACCGACCTAGATGGTCGTCAGGATAAAACGACGAGGTACAAGTCGGTGTAAAGAGGTTATAAAAGTTGATCGTAAGAAACTCGAAACAGCTCCGACTCATAAGTCGAAGGTAAAACCGAGTTGAAGTAAAAACGCATCACAAGAATAATCTAAGTCATAGAAACTCAATGAACCACCAAGTTGAGTATAAGGAATAGCAAAAGATATTGAAAAACCTAGGAAAAAGCTTAAAAGCTGTCTCGAAATCCTTAAAGCAAAAGGGTTCAGAAAGACAGACAAGCCAAAGAAAAGGTTTTCAGAAAAAATCAAGGGGACTTCGAAAAATCAAAATCAGAAAAGCATGCACATAAAAAGGTAGCCGAAAACCCTTATACCAAAAAGGGTATTTTTTGTTAAATAAAACCCTTATCCAAAAAAAAAAAAGGGGGCAATTATAAATATTTTGTTTACGGCCTTAAAAGGCCAAAGGAAATTATCCAGTTACCACTACCACCAAACAAATATAAAAGAGTTTAAAAAAGGGGGGACCCACAGGCCGGGCCCCCATATAGCCAATAAAATTATTTTTTCAGAGGAGTAGACGGATCACCACCAGAATTGGGAAGAGCAGTAGGAGCACCATCAGGGCCAGGAAGAGAGGCAACCATAGGAGAAGGAGAGGAGGTTCCATGAGGTGTTGAGGAGCTCGGAGCATCCTTCGAACGAGGAGGAGACTCAATTATCCTCTGCCCCCGAGTCTTCAAGTCGGAATCAGAGACAGGCTTAGGAGAGGCAGGAGGATAGACTATGGCGCCATCAATAACAACCTTGTCAGGATCCAAAGGAGAAAGATCAAGGTCGGGGGCAAGGACCCTGACCTGCTCCATAAAGATCCTCCAAACCTCCTCGGCACCATCAGCGATAGAGTCCTCCAACTCGGTGTAGGCAGCTCGGGAATTCAATAGATCCTTCCTTACAACCACAAGGTCCTCGAACAAACTTTGATAACTCTCCTGTGCCTTCTTTCTCAAGCCCTCCTCCATGTTACACTGAGCTTGTAACTTGTTCCCCTTCTCCCGAAGATTATCCCTTTCCTCCTTTAGCTTGGCGACCTCCTCCTTCAACCCCTTCTCAGTGTTCTGATATATGAGAAGTCTCTCCTCCAGCTCATCAACTTTCGAAGTTGAACCCAGAGAACTGAGAGGAGTCTTCTCGAACATGTCAAGAAACCTTGTGCACACCCCCGCCGCCCTGGTACTCTCCTCAGCCAGAGCAGTAAGGTGGTTCCGGACAGAAACATCATCCATGCCTATATGGACATGAGGGTAGATGTGTTTCCGGACGAATGCAGGGGCATCCGCCTTAGCCTCACCTTCAAAAGAGGAGCCAGAATCCAACACCTTGCGTTTCTTTTTCTCTGGCTCAGAAGAAAGTTGGGAGGAAAGGGGCGGCTGAGAAAGAGTTGATGAAGGGATCACGATGGGCTGGGAAGGAGTCCCCACATTCCGGGGAGGAGGGGGAGGAGGAGAGATAATCGCCCTGGCGCCGCCAGACCTAGCACGAGACCTTGCCTTGGCTTCCTGAACCCTCTGGTAAGATTCTTGAGCGTTTTTCTTCGCCATCTCTACAAAAACAAATCGGTAGCTAAAAGTCAGACAAGTCGGTAAGAGAAATCGCAAGTCGGAAACAAATGAGAAAAGCAAAAAGCTACCTAATTGTGACTGGACAAAAGTCGGTGACTCCTGGAGAAATTTTTTAGTATCCAAGTATGGGGCCCTCCCCCACACATCTCGGAAGAACCCTACAATGGCCGCCTCCACTTCGTCCAGGTCGTTCAGACCATATTTCTCACAGGGGGAGGCCTCCAACCAGTATAGAGGAAAGCGAGGAGAAGCACTCTCATCCAAGAAAAAGGGGTGGTGACCCTCTACTGCTTGAACTTTGAAAAAATAGTTTTTGAAGTCATGAAAGGACTCATCAAAAAGGGTGAAAACTCTCCGACCTTGTATGGCTCGGAAAGGCACCCACTGTTGCTTATTATTCAGCCCACTGAAGGGCTTGGTCATATGGAAGAGATAGAAGAAAATCCTCAGAGAAGTCGGGAACTCCAAGGCCTGGCTAATGAATTGGTAAATTTTCAAAAAACCCCAAGAGTTGGGGTGAAGCTGAGTGGGAGCAACTCGACAGTGACGCAGCACAGACATCTCAAAATCTGAGAGTGGAAGAAAAACACCCAAACGGGTGACCATGCACTCGTACATAAAGAAAAAATGAGGGGCCGCTCCGTTGGCCCTCCCGAAGCAAATCCGGTCTTCTGGACCGGGGACTACCAACTCATACTTCGGCTCATCCTCCTCAGAAGTACAAATTCTGTGGCGAGTACGAAGGTGGGTGATAAACTCGGTATCGACCGAAGGTTCCTCTCCTAAAACTGTGACATCAACCCACTGGGAAAGAATATCTACGGAAGCCATTTCTTTTCCTAAAAGGGTGAGAAAAAACCTACAAGGGAAAAAGAAAAAGGAAAATCAAAAAACACGGTCTCTAAAGGAAGAATGCGAAACCAAACAGAAGTCTACAAACCAACCTATCTATCTACAAAATAAAGGCATGCAAATAGAAAGCATATCACAGAAGGAGAAAAAGCTAACCTTTATCTGAAAAACGAGGATTAAAGGAAGTAAAAGCCTTCGAATACAAGAATGCAGCACGAACAGGGGAAGAAGAAATTTGAAAAATCGCAGAAACGAAACAACGAAAGAGAGGGAAAGTATTTATAAACATGCTAGGGGCACAAGGGTAAAAGCAGGGCAGTCATTAATAAGAATGCACCGTTACCAAGACCATCAATCCCTACGCATATCCCTAACGGACGCGACGTAACTGTCAGAACCAAAAGGTCACGAAAAGTCACGTCGGTTTCAGACCATCACATCGGTCCTCCAACAAGTCGGCTACGATCCCGAGCAAAATACTCGAACCCAAAACTTGAAAAGAAATTGGGCTCAAGTAGGGGCACTGTTCATACCCTGGCCCAATAGTAAGGGCCCAGGTCCAAATGAAAGGCCTAATCCAAAGGATTAAGCCTCACCCGGCACCGACCTTCAACCTACAAAGTCGGCATTCGCCACGACTTGTTCTAAAGAAGTCGGGAACGAGGGTTAGCTGGTAGATAAGCATTCATTCGAATAAGTAACTGCCCCTAGAATCTCTCTAACCACTTCTGCAAACCCTATCTTAACCTCCCTAAGATAAAGGGACGGTTAACATCCTAGAAAAGCGGCACTACTTCAACGGTGGTTATTGGTTCACCACTATAAGTATCCTGACACCCCTCAGGTATCTCTAGGTCCCAATACTCTCTAGACCTGTTTTGCTCCCTTTGCTGACTTTGACATCGGAGTGTCTTTGCAGGTACCACCCTCCTCACTTCTCACGAACAAGTCGGATGGAGCCCGTGGATCGTCAACCCACTTGCAGGCCTCCTCTTTCATACGTTTGGGCCAACCAATACCGACCAGCCCATTAATCTCCGGTTACCCATCGTAACAAATACCATAAGACTTTCATAAAAATTCTCGTAGAATCGAGAATGAAGTTTTCATTCTGTACATGTCAGATCATGAATATATATAATCTTTTGAGTTCACCATATTTTTATATATTTGCAATTTTAGGCCTTGTTTTACTTAGATGTTTCTATTCTTTATAAATTTGGCAGGTAAAGTAAAATTAGAAAAAATGATGTTATAAATTGATTTTTTAATTATTTTTGTACTAATTAAATTAATTTTTATACTTTATGTTACAATATCTCAATTACATATTTTTTGCAAAATTTACAACCAATTTGGATTTTTATAAATATTAGGAATCATGTTGTCTTTTTATTTTATTAAATAATAATCTATGTAATGTTAAATAAGATTAGAGAATAGTTAAAATATTTATATATATTGTGTTAAATAATTTATTCAAATATATTAAATTATCTAACAACTTCTTGTTTTAACTAAATATTTTATATAAGTAATGTTTTTTATCCTTTAAAAGACAAGGAAGAAGGCAAAGTGATAGGCTCATCAGTCATCACACCTTCATTAATAATCAACCATGATTACCTAAAAGATTATCTCAATCTCTCAACATCTAAACAAAAATTAAGAAGGTCATTAATGCCGTGTTTCCTCCTAACCCAACTAACTCCAAAGTCTTCTTTCCCACTTAGCTAGTAAACCAGCCATTTTAGACTCAGTTGTATAGTGTGTGCAAAGTAAATATTCTTTTCTGGACCCAAAATCGAACCTTCTATACATCTCGTGACTCGCTTCTGACTCACCACCGACTCACTCACTCATTCCCTCCCTCCTTCGAATTTTCTCGAACCTACCACAAAACTCTCTCTCAACTTCCAATAAATCAACCGACAACATTCCTTCTCGCTTCCCAACGGAACCAAACAACTCCTTAACACAATTCAATTCATTTCCGCATTTTCACAAACACGTTCCCTGCAATGGCCGAAGATGGCACCGTAACTCTCTACAACACCACCGTCATCACTGATCCGAAGCACAACCCGTACTCCTTCAAGGTTGGAGTCGCCCAGACTCTTCGCGGCGGAGCCATTCTCCATGTCTCCACCGTCGAACAAGCCAAGATCGCCGAACGAGCTGGCGCATGCGCCGTCGTTGTGTCCGAGTCGCCGTCGCGAGGTGCCGGTGGCATTCTCCGCATGACGGATCCTTCGCTCGTCAAGGATATCAAGCGCGCCGTCTCGATCCCCGTCCTCGCTCGTGCTCGCGTCGGCCATTTCGTCGAGGCTCAGATCCTTGAAGCCATTGGCGTTGATTACGTTGACGAGAGCGAAGCTCTCGCCGTCGCCGATGAGCAAAACCACATCAACAAGCACAATTTCAGGTGAGACAAATTAACTGAATTTAGTTACCAAATTATAACTAAGTTTGTTCATAACAGATTTGAGCTAGGTTATTACATTATGCATGATTTATTTAGATCTAGAAAACCTTAATTATACTCGAGAGTTTGAGAATTAGTCTCATTTCTCACTGAATTCAAGTTTGATTCTATTTAGCTCAGTTCCACCCTCAGCTAACCGAAAAGATGAACTAACTAATATATTTTATCTACTTGTGGCAGGTGGCATAACTAACTAGCAGTTATAACTTATTATAGTTGTTAATTGTTAGGTGTTCTTAGCGGAATTAAAGAATTTGAAATTGTTGATTGAATAGGTTGCTCTGCTGAGTTATGTCTCAGAAAACTCAAGTTGTTTTAACTGTAGCTAATCAGCTAACTAATTGAGCTTCTCAAATCTTGAATTATTCTAGAGCATGAAAACTAGTTTTTAGTTCAATTTTTAAGCAGATGTTGTGCTGAGTATGTTATGCACTCTTTTGATCTCATTTGTTACTAAGAAAGACATTTAGGTTACTGAGTTAGCATTGAAGTTGGGATCAACGTATCATTATTAAGCTTAATGAGTTTTGCGCATAATTAAGTTCGCTTCCTTAATAGAAATAAAAACCATTCTATATACTTATGATGTAACTGGCATAACTAACTGGAAGTTTTATCCAAATGTAATGTTAGGTGCCCTTTTATTTGCGGTGCACGGAACCTGGGAGAAGCATTGAGGAGGGTGAGGGAGGGCGCAGCAATGGTGAGGACTCAAGGGGATTTGACAGGTTCTGGGAATGTTGCAGAGGTTGTGAAGAACGTGAGGTCTGTGATGGGGGACATAAGGATTCTTACTAACATGGATGACGACGAGGTTTTTGCATTCTCGAAGAAGATTGAGGCACCTTACGACCTTGTGGCGCAGACAAAGCAGATGGGTAGGCTTCCAGTGGTGCATTTCGCAGCTGGAGGGATTGTGACCCCTGCAGATGCAGCATTGATGATGCAGCTGGGTTGTGATGGGGTGTTTGTAGGGTCTGAGATTTTCCAATTTGAGGATCCTTACAAGAGAGTTCGGGGGATAGTTCAGGCTGTTAGGCACTACAATGATCTTCATGTGTTGGTTGAGACTAGCTGTGGCTTGACTCGGGCTATGGCTGATCTTAATCTTAATGGAGACAGGATTGAGGATTGAGCCATTTGATTGATGGTGCCTAATGATTGAATCCGTGTATTGAAATGTATCGTTCACTTTTTTCTGGTATAGAACTATAGATATAAATTTGTATCAATGATGAGAACTATGTAACAGCAGTTAAGCGTATATCATATATAATCATTTAGGTCTATTTTGTCATCGTACATGAAATGTGCTGCTTTTTGTTTTGGTGCCTCTGTTGTTCTTGATCTTAATCATTTGATCTTATTCTAGTTGCCTTGAATTTGAGTTGCCGAGATAAATTAGAACTATTTCAGTATTGATCCTTTCTGTGTGGAATTCGTCCATTTTATTCCATTATCCCAAGTTAATTCGTCCATTTTGTTTCATTATCTCAAGTTCTCAACACATACGATCTTTGCTCATGTATTGTTCTTCTGAATGCACTATTATGTATTGTTCTTCAGTGTTGAATATCAGATTAGAGATATAGGCTTTATATAAGTTATTCTGTTTTGATATAGTTTCCGTCTTTAGATATCTAATTCTGTTGTATTTCCTAGTATTAAGGGATCTGATTCTATACCTATGTATATATATATATTGACGTTGAGAGATGATTCTCTCAAGGAATTCATCCAAAACACAATCCTTGTCTCTCTATTCGTGTATTTCAAGCTGGTATCAGAGCGGGTTCCGACCCGGCTCTAGTTTCTATTTGTTTTTCTTCTTTTCCGGCTGCAATCTCTCAGCCGTGTTCCCTTTTCCCACCAGCTGACACTATCAGCTGTGTCTCTTCGTCAGAAACTGTTTTTCCGGCTGTTTCTGAGTGTCTGCCATCATGTCTTCTGAGGTAACCCCCGACACCAACTCCAATGGTGGCAAACCGGCTGTTCTAACATCTGTCGTTTCTGGAACTGCTATAATGACTTTTGAAAAATTGATGGGTGCCAAAAATTACCTTTCTTGGGCTGATTCTGTGGAACTTTGGTTTATGGGCCAAGGCTATGAAGACCACCTTACTAAATTTGTTGATGATGTTCGCGCCGCTGACAAAACCACTTGGAAGAAGATTGATGCCCAGCTATGTAACCTTATGTGGCAGACCATTGATCCACCAAAGTTGACTATGTTTCGGGCTTACAAAACTTGTAAAAAGGTGTGGGATCGTGCTAAAGCTTTATACACTAATGATATTGCAAGATTTTACCATGTTGCTAAGAAGCTGTGTAGTTTACAGCTTCAAGGAACTGATATGGAATCTTATGTTGGGGCTATGGAAGCTGTCAAGGAAGAGTTTTCGACTCTCCTTCCCTATGTGTCTAATGCTGATGACCATCATGCTCAACAGGGAAAGCTGTTTTTGGTACTTACGTTACTTGGGTTGCTAGCTGAACTTGAATCTCTTCGGCAACAAATATTGGGCACCTCCCCCGTTCCTTCCTTTCAAGACGTATTTGCACGACTCTTGCATTGGCATCCTAATCTTCTTCTCAAGTGTCCTTTCAAGTGCCCACTCGCGGCGGCCGTAGAGGTCGTGGTAATAATCGTGGTAATCGTACTCGACTTAGTTGTACCTATTGCCATAGGATTGGTCATACTCAGGATAAATGTTATGCTCTCCATGGTCGTCCTACCAAGGTAGCTAATGTTGTCCAAACTAATGAGCCATCTGATGTTCACTCCGCCGCACAATCACAAGGGACATTTGTCTCTGGCAATGATTATGATGAGTTTCTCAAGTACCAAGCTTCAAAGCAGGTATCTACTCCCGTTGCTTCGGTGGCCCACTCTGGTAATTTTGTTGCTTGTATCTCTCATTCCTCTTCTCTTGGACCATGGGTCCTTGACTCAGGTGCTTCTGATCACATTTCTGGTATTTCTTCTATCCTCTCTAAACTTGAACACCCTGCATTTCTTTCTTCTATCACTTTGGCTAATGGTTCTAAAATTGGTGCTAAGGGAATAGGTCAAGCTACTCCTCTTCCTACATTACCTTTGAAATCTGTTCTTTACATGCCCAATTGTCCTTTCAATTTGATTTCTATTAGCCAACTTACTCGTTTTCTCAATTGTTCTGTTGTCTTTTTTGCTGACTCCGTCATTGTACAGGATCCAGGGACGGGACAGACGATTGGTACAGGATGTGAGTCTCAATGACTGTATCGGCTTGCCTTACCCACTACTACTGTGTCTTCTGTTGCTGCTGTTGCGTCTCCGGACGTGGTCCATTGTCGCCTGGGACATCCCAGCCTCTCGAAGTTACAAGCTATGGTCCCGAGTTTATCTCGTCTTACTACCTTAGAGTGTCAAACTTGTCATTTAGGTAAACATGTTCGTAGTTCTTTTTCAAGTCGTGTCAATACACGAGCTGCGTCTCCCTTTTCTGTTATTCATTGTGATGTATGGGGACCTATTCGGGTTACTTCTCATTCTGGTTTTCATTATTTTGTCACCTTTATTGATGACTTTTCTCGTTGCACTTGGTTATATTTAATGAAGGACAGATCTAAATTATTTGTACATTTCAAGTCTTTCTGTTCTGAAATTCAAAACCAATTCAAAACTTCAATTAAAATTTTACGAAGTGACAATGCTCGTGAGTATTTTTCAGCACCCTTTTTGTCTTACTTGTCCTCCCAAGGCATTCTACATCAGCCGTCTTGTCCTCATACCCCTCAACAGAATGGTGTGGCTGAGCATAAACATCGTCACTTGATTGAAATTGCTCGCACTCTTCTTCTCCATACTCATGTTCCCCTTAAGTTTTGGGGTGAGGCTGTTTTGACTGCATGTTATTTAATTAATCTTATGCCTTCTTCTGTTTTGCAAAATCAAGTTCCTCATTCCATTTTATTTCCTCATGAGCACATTTTTTCTCTTCCACTACGAGTCTTTGGTTGTACTTGTTTCATCCATGATCTTACCCCAGGCAAAGACAAGTTAACTGCTCGCTCTATCAAATGTGTTTTCTTAGGGTACACTCGATTTCAAAAGGGTTATCATTGTTATTCTCCAGCTCTTGATCGTTTCTTCGTGTCTGCCAATGTCATTTCTCTGCACCCGACATCACTTCACCTTCCATTACGGAGGTGCTTCCTGTTCCTTACTTAGATAGGCCTCCTATTCCCACAAAGCCTCTCCAGGTTTATCATCGCCGTCCACGGCCTGCAGTCCAAGATAACTCATCTCCTAAACCCGTGGTTGAACCGTCCTTAGATCCTTCTTCGGGAGTTAGCAGTAGTCCTCCTATTGCTCTCAGACAAGGTATACTCGTTCCACCCGTAATCCTAATCCTATTTATAATTTTTTTAGTTACCATCTTCGCACTATGCTTTTACATCCTCTTTGTCTTCTGTTTCTATACCCAAAACAACAGCAGAAGCTCTTTCACATCCAGGGTGGCGCCAAGCTATGATTGAGGAGATGTCTGCCTTACATTCTACTGGTACTTGGGATCTTGTTCTATTGCTACCGGACAAATCTACTGTGGGTTGTCGTTGGATCTATACTATTAAGGTCGGCTCAGACGGAACCATTGATCGATTAAAAGCTCGCCTTGTGGCTAAGGGCTACACTCAAATCTTTGGTTTGGAATATGGTGATACCTTCTCTCCTGTTGCGAAGATGGCCTCTGTTCGTCTTTTTCTTTCTATGGCTGCCATTCGCCATTGGCCTCTTCATCAACTTGATATTAAAAATGCTTTCTTACATGGTGATCTCGAGGAGGAAGTATACATGGAGCAACCTCCCGGGTTTGTTGCTCAGGGGGAGTCTTCCGGCTTAGTATGTCATTTACGCTGATCTTTATATGGCTTGAAACAATCCCCTCGAGCTTGGTTTGATCGCTTTAGTGCTGTTATTTCTAAATTTAGCATGATTCAGAGTGAAGCAGATCATTCAGTTTTCTCCCGTCATTCTTCCTCCATGATCTCCATATATTTGGTTGTTTATGTGGATGATATTGTCATTACTGGAGATGATCATGAGGGAATCACTCAGTTAAAACAACACTTGTTTGATCACTTTCAGACTAAGGATATAGGGAAGTTAAAATATTTTCTAGGAATTGAAGTGGCACAATCTAATGCTGGGATCTGTATCTCACAGAGAAAATATGCTCTGGATATTCTTGAAGAAACTGGAATGTTGGATTCTAGACCTGTAAATACACCAATGGATCCCAACACAAAACTTAGTCCAGATCAAGGAGAACCTCTTGCAGATCCTGGTAGATATCGCAGATTAATTGGCCAATTGAATTATTTGACAGTCACTCGGCCAGATATTTCATTTGCCACAAGTATCCTAAGTCAGTTTCTTGACTCCCCATGCGATAGTCATTGGGACGCAGCTGTTAGAGTCCTTAGATATATCAAAGGTGCTCCAGGAAAAGGTTTGTTGTATGAAGATAAATGACATAACTAGATTGTTGGGTATATTGATGCAGATTGGGCAGGATCTCCATCTGATAGACGTTCTACATCTGGTTATTGTGTTTTTATTGGTGGAAACATGATATCTTGGAAGAGTAAGAAGCAAAATGTTGTAGCAAGATCTAGTGCGGAAGCTGAATATAGAGCTATGGCACTTGCCACATGTGAACTTATATGGTTGAAGCAATTAGTTAAGGAACTTAAGTTTTGTGAGCCGAGTAAGATGGAACTGGTGTGCGATAATCAAGCTGCCTTACATATTGCTTCCAACCCTGTGTTTCATGAACGGACCAAGCACATAGAAATTGATTGCCATTTCATAAGGGAGAAGTTGCAAAGTGGGGAAATAGTAACAGCCTTTGTCAACTCCAATGATCAACTTGCAGATATTTTCACCAAAGCTCTCCGGAGTCCTCGGATACAATACATATGTAACAAGCTTGGTGCATATGATTTATATGCTCCAGCTTAAGGGGGAGTGTTGAATATCATATTAGAGATACAGGCTTTATATAAGTTATTCTATTTTGATATAGTTTCCGTCTTTAGATATCTGATTCTGTTGTACCCTCCTTGATCCACTTCGGGACATCTTATATATATATATATATATTGACGCTGAGAGATGATTCTCTCAAAGAATTCATCCAAAACACAATCTTTGTCTCACTCCATTCGTGTATTTCAAGTTTCAGAATGCCCTATTATTACTTCGTATGTGTGTTTTAGACTTTAGATGAAGAACAAGAGGAGAAGATATTTGGCACATATCCTCAAGCAATGATGATCAAATATCAATTACTGTGGAAACTAAATGTGGTAATGCTTTTCAATATCAAACCTGCATTTCAATTGTTTTATATTACATCTGTTATTCTAATGATTATATCATTCTAATGTCTCCCACGAAAACAAGGGGAGGGAGTGAATTCAATTCATTGTCTTATATAGTTTCCTGCATTTGAATATTTCCATTACTAAACAATAACCTTAGTGTTATCTCATATGCTGCAAACACAGCACCATTCACCACAAAAGCTCTAGCAACTGCAGTTCCTAGTCCACGCCATAGAACAGCATGCCCTTCTTCCTTAATACTCTTTCTAAGGCAATCAACAATGCCATTGTATTTTAAAGAATCTGGTGTTTGTGCCTGTAACCTCGTTTTCACAACATCAAAAGGGTAGCAAGAAATCCAGCTTGTTACCCCAGCTAACCCACCTGCTGTTAACATAGTTGTCAAGCTTTCTTGGCCACTTCTTCTACATCCCGGGTGAAGCTGTTCTCTTACGTATTCATATGTCCAGAAATAGATACCATGGGCAGGTGCATCTCTTATCACAGTGATGCCTAGTCCTCTGTAGATTCCTCTGAGTCCTTCCTTTCTCCATATGTTCTTGGCAACCATAACAGGACCCTTTTGGGGTTCTGTCAAGTGGTTTGCACCGCGGCGCAGTTGAAGACGAATCTTAATCAGCTCTACTGGGGAAAGAATTATGCTCTGGAGAGCACCAGTGCCAACTCCTCCTAATGCTACACCCTTATAGGAAGGAGGGTCTTTGGGAGAAACAGATTTGTCAAAAACTCTTGAGAGAACTGCATAAGTTTGGAAAACTGCAGCATTCTGTCACCAACAAACACAAGAATTTTGAGCATATGACAATTGTACTTGAAGTTGCATTAGATGTTGTGATTTGGAAATCTTGTAAAGAGATAATAAAATAAACAATGACATGACATACTTATGTCTAACATATAAATGGGGTGGATCTGGTCATCGACATCAAAGTAATTGTTAGGTAGGGGTATTTACATCGAAAAAAATTCTATGTACTGCATTTGCATATATTATCTTTGAGACAGAAATACAAAGACAATAGAAAAAATTTATGTGGTTGTGATGACAAGGATATAAACAAAATTCTCTATTCTAGAGAGAGAAAATTTATTCTCTATACTTCATTAAAAATGAAGACAGAAAATATCTATCTATTACTGTGAATTCAAATGCAGCAAGTGAGTAGATCCATTTCTGATGTGTGTGTGCTTAAAAATTGTGATAAACTTGTGTTTGTAGCACATTGCAAACTCCTACTATTTGACATGTGCATCATTGTAATGAAGTTAAAGTCACAATAAAATAAAAAGAAGAAAAAAGCCTAACGTCAAAGTTATTTTTATACAGTTCAAATAATGATTTCAATGTCTAGATTGTAAAAGATAATTTTGTAACAGCCAAAATCCCATCTAGAATCAAATACCAATAAACCTTGCATGACACATGACTATGGCCCCATGACACCTACCAACTTCAGATGTTGGCTCTATGCCTCTGTGCTTGTTCCCCACCATAGCCAAAAATGACACTAAACAAAGCAAAACTGGCCCTCGTGGAAAACGTTGGGTGGATGAACAAGAACTTTCTTGAAGCATCTCATTAATTTGACAACATGGCAAATGAACCTTTAATGGTAGTCACATTCTAGGTTCATGCTAATGTCTCAATTATGGGGTCCGAACGGATCAAAACCACTGTTCAATCTATGAATGACTAAATTGTCTCATAGTTAAATGATACATAAGAGTAAGCAAATATAAATTTAAATGTGACTTCATCGTACTACAATCGTTACTATTGAGGTGGCATGTGGTGTGTCTAAGTTGTAACCCGTGTTCATTTTCCAACCTAATGCCGTGAAGTAGTGATCTTAACCTAACCATGTTCATTGAATATTGCTTGAATTGGAGAAAAAGGTGTTTGTGAGTCACTGAGTCCTTATCCTAATGGCTCTTGATCAATTCAAAAGAAAAGAGGATTCATATGATTCTATATTCTATTGCTATCATTATACACAAAGATTATAAAAAATAAAGGCGTGAGAAAAGTGACTTTCCAAAGGGAATTGGGCACTCACATCAATGACTATTTTCCAAATGGAAATAATAAAAAAGACTATTGCACAAAAGAATATTATATCCCATGTGACCTAGACCTATTAGTTATATGCTTCTTCCATGTTGTATCTATCAGAACAAGAACAAGAGAAGATTCAGAATTATGCAATGGAGATTTTGTGTGACATAATTTTTCATATATACATGCAACCCATGTATTGATATGATGAACTTGAGAATCTGCATATTATAAAACATATGAATTTAAAGGAGAAAATATAAAACATCTCAACTCCCAATCATATCTTAATATATAAAAATAGAGAATTCCTCTCTCATTATTTAAAAGAAGGTGAATTTGATATTTATAAAGATGGCAATCAAGAATGATGAATGGTACCTGAAATGTAACAGAGGCCAAAGGTGCACCCATGCCACGGTAGAGAGAAGCTGGTCCTTCCTTAGCAATAGCATTTCTAAGAACACTGAATGCTGATGATGATGAACCACCAAAAATGTTTGAGCTTTGTTGCCTTATCCTTATTGTATCTAATGGATAACCAGATACAATTCCAGCAATCCCTCCAAACCCTCCAGCTACAAACTCTTTTCCCCAACTTGATGCAAGAAACTCTGGCCAGAAATCCATTATCTTCTTTCTTCTCTTCCTTCTTCTCTCATTCCCCAAAACATGAGAATGAGAATAAGATCAGACACTAATGTATCAGATTTCAGAAGAAACAAACACACCCCAGAAAGGAAAAACTATATATTTGTATCTATCAGGTTGTTGATGTTTCCTTCACGGATCAAATTGCACTAAAAGCTATCACTTTCGAAGGTTTTTTGCTTATTGAGCTTTCTTTTCTCTTGGTTGTGCCTATGCTTTACAAAAATGTCGGAAAATTGAACCGGCTATTCAGCTTGCTAAAATGCTCTCTTTCGTTCAAAGCTTGAATCTTTTTCTTGTTTGTGACAAACCCAGGAAGCAAAAAATATCCAAAACTGAAAACAACTCCTGATTTTTCTCAGACCTTTGTATGTTTTCCTTCGTTTTCTTCTTGTTTTTATTACTTCCTTTTCCTTTGGTTGAAAGAAGGTAGGGTAGAAAAGAGAGCTGGGAGTCTGGGACAATTCACAACCTCACTTTGATGCCGCTGTTGTAAATTATGGGCCAAAAAAGAAAAGGACAAAAGCCACCGGTTAGTATTTTGTTTGCTATATTTGAAGTGCAAAGAAAAGGCCAATGCTTTATGTTTCATGAGGAGAACCAACACGTGCCTCCCATGTGTACCAATACATGAATTACACGTGGCATGTTGTTGTCATGGATCACGGTTAATTTTGCTTTTATTGCATTCTAATGTTCACCAACTTTTTGATAACTTTATGAGGCACCCAATTGAATTTTGCATTAGTGTTCGGTCCATACAAGGTAGTAAGAGATTATTGCACGTTAATTTTATGAAAACTAGATAAATTTTTTTTTTTCATATTCTCTAATCTCTCTTCTTTTCTTACATCTCTTTA